>NW_026850810.1:0-25740 GCF_030913465.1 Colletotrichum navitas
AAATATACTACTAGTTATTACTATACTTTTATTTACTTAGTAAAATTTACTCTTTTTGTAATTACTTTATTAATTTATACTTTTATTTTAAGGTCTTTATAGATTAGGTCTAAGAATTATAAGACCTATTAATTAATATATATATTATTATAATTAGATATTATTATAAGTATAGGTAGTTTTCCTATATATTCTTATCCTTTTTTTTCTTTATTAGGTAGCCTAGATACCTTACTCTTTCTTACTAGCTATACTAAGGAGAAATACTATAAGTATAGCTAACTAAGACACTTAAGTAAGTAGTATATAGTTAAGGTAATAGAAGTTAATACTATATAACTACCCTAGAGAAAAAGGTTATACTACTACTTTAAGGTAGACTTTTATACTAAAATAAGTAGTATATAGAGAAAAAAGAAGGCACTAATTAACCTAGGGGTAAATAAGAATATTTTATACTAGAGGATATTATATATAAAGAGGCTACTAGTAGTCTACTAGGAAAAACTACTACTATAGGGTATATAAGGAGGCAAGGCCTTAGACTATAGCTTAGAGAAAGTAGTATTAAAAGTAAAGGATAATATTAAGGCTATAAGGGCATAGAGCTATACCCTCTAAGTAAGTAATATAGGGGGGTATAATGTTATCCTAGGGATTCCCTAGGGATAAGTAGTAAAGCTTAACCTTAAATAGAATATAATTAGCTAGACTTATTTACTAGGTTTAGATTATATCTAGCTTATATAAGGTTAAAAGGTAGTTAAAAAGGCTCTAAAAGAAGCTAAAGTAATCTTTATATACTAACTTATAATCTAGTACCTAAGGTATAAGGCACTAGAGAAAGCACTAGAGATACTTACTTATACTTTAAAGATAAATAAAGAGACTAGCTAGGTTAATAGTATAAAGACTATATTACTAGAAGAATATAGGAAATAGGCCTATATATTTAATATAGGCCTAGTAGTAAAACTAGTAGAGGATAGTATATAGATATATATAATAAAATTAAAGCTAAGGATAAAGCTACTATTTAGCCTTATCTACCTACTAGTAGAAAAGGAGCTAGAGGAGCTAAAGAAGTATATTAATAAATCCTTTACTAAGGGCTAGATTTAACCCTTAAAGTTACTAGCAAGGGCACTAATCTTGTTTATACTTAAGAAAGAAGGCAAGCTTTACCTCTATATTAACTACTATAGGCTTAATAAAATTACTATTAAGAACTATATACTACTACCCTTAATAAAGGAAATCCTAGACTATTTAGCTAAAGTAAAGTAATTTATAAAACTTAACCTTAAGGATATATATTACTAGGTAAAAATCTATAATAAAAATAAATAAAAAACAGCCTTTTATACTTACTATAGGTACTATAAGTACTAGGTTATACCTTTTAGACTAGTTAATACACCTATAATATTCTAGTCCTATATTAATAATACTTTAGTAAGGCTAGTAAATATTATCTATATTATTTACTTAGATAACATCCTAATCTTTTTAGAGGACAAAGAAAGCTATATAGAAGTAGTAAAGATAATACTTACCTAGTTAGACACTATAAAGCTATATACTAACCTTAAGAAGTATATTTTTTATACTAAGTCTATTAGCTTCCTAGGTTTTATAGTATTTAATAAAGGTATCTTTATAAAATAAGAGAAAGTAAAGGTAATTATATAATAGCTATTACTTACTAGTATATAAGAGATATAGACTTTTCTAAGGTTTATAAACTTTTATAAGTAGTTTATTAAGAATTATTCTAAGGTATATTCTTCTTTTATTAATAGACTATTTACTAAGGTAGTAAAAAAGTAAGTAATTATAAGAGAGACTAAAGAAGCTTTTTATAAGGTCTATATAATATTTATTTATACTTCTATCTTATAGTATTTTAACCTTATATTACCTATTTAAGTTAAAATAAATATATTTAACTTTATAATAAAGGTAGTACTAAGCTAGCTTTATAAAGAGGCCTAGTGCCTAGTAGCCTTTATATTAAGAAAGCTCTAGAGGGTAAAGCTATACTATAAGGTACTAGAGGTAAAGCTACTTATAATTTAAGAAGTAGCTATATATTAAAGATACTACTTACTATATACTTAGTACTATATTATATTCCTAATAAACTACCTAGAGTACTACTACTTAGTAGTTAAGCTATAACTTAATAGCTAATAAGCTAGGCTATTATAAGACCTCTTATTATTTAATTTTAAAATTAAATACTACCTAGGTTAAGATAATATAGTAAATAGGCTTTTATAAAGGCTAAACTACTAGCCTAGTAAAAAAAAAAAAGAAAGCTTAAAGTATATTCTTAGAGGACTTCTTTAGTAGGTTTAAAAGAAGGGTAGTAGTAATTAGATATAGTAGATTACTAGGTTAAAATATAGCTGCCCTAGAGGAACTTACTACTACCCTAGAGGAGGAAATTACTATAGTACAGTAAAAGGATAAGTAAATATAGTCTAGAGAATAGTAATAGCTAGGGAGTTACTAAGCTAAGGAGAAAGATAAGCTACTATAGTACTAAGGTAGGCTTATAGTACTAGAGAGGTATATAATAAGAATAAAGCTATTTATAGTGTTCTATAATAAACTATTAAGAGGGTACCTAGAAGTAACCTAAATAACTAAATATATTAAGTAAATATTCTTCTAGAAGTTAATAAAGAAGAATATTAAGAAGTATATTAATATATATACTACCTACTAGTGTACTAAGCTAAGGTACTACTTACCCTATAGGAAACTAGCTTCCTTTTTACTACTTAGTTAGCTATAGGAGTAGGTTACTATAGACTTTATTACTAAGTTACTAAAGTCTAAAAGGTTTAATAGTAAGATATATAATAGTATCTTAGTTATAGTAAATAAGCTTATAAAGTATATAATTTATTTACTTATAAGAGAGACCTTAATAGTAAATTAGCTAGCTACCCTTCTAGTAAATAAAGTATTCTTTTATTTTAGACTTTTAACTTTAATAGTATTAGACTATAAGTCTTTATTTATAAGTTACTTCTAGGCAGTAGTATATTACTAGCTAGTAATTAAATAAAAACTAAGTATAGCCTATTACCTCTAAACTAATAAATAAATAGAGAGGTAAAACTAGAATATTAAATACTACCTCTAGGCCTTTTATAATATAAAGTAGAATAATTAAGTAAAATAGCTACCTATAGCTAAATTTATATATAATAGGTTATAGTATAGTATAACTAAGGTAGTACTAGTAAAGGCACTTATAGGCTATATACTATATAGTGCCTATAATATATACCTAGTAGTAGTAAGGCTAGTAAAGGTCCTTATAGCCTACAAGAGAGTAAAATAGCTATAGAGCTAGAGGACTATAATTACTAAAACACTAAAAATAGTTAACTAGGCCTATAAAAAGTAGTATAACACTAAGAGGTTAAATATAAAGTTTAAGGTAAAAAAAAAGGTCCTCTTATTAGCTAGGTTTATTAAGTAAAAGTAGCTATTTAAAAAGCTATTAGATAAGTACCTTAGTCTCTTTATAGTAAAATAAGTAATTAATAAGAGGAGAGCCTATAAGATAGATATAAGTACTAAATACTAGATCTATAATATCTTCTTGTTATCTAAGCTAGAGAAGTTCTAAGGACTACTAGTAAATCCTTAACTAATACTAATTAAAGAAAAAGAAGTAAATATATATAAGGTAGATTAAATTATAGCTTATAAAGGGCTATAGTAAAATTAGTAGTACTTTATTAAATAAAAAAGGTATAGTAAGAAAGAGAACTTATAAGAACCTTAGAGGAATATTATAAAGGAATTATAATATAACTATAAGTAAAAGGTTACTAAGGGAGGACAAAAGTACTACTAAGTAAAGTAAGGATTAGCCTAAGGATAACTAGATCTAAAATTTAATTATTATAGTACTAGGGCTAAGAAGTATAAGTAGCCTAAGAGCTAAGTATCTAGAAAAGCTATAATAAGTAAAAGAAAAATAAACTATAAAGAAAGAAAAAAAGAAAAAAAGAGAAGTAAAAAGGCACTAGTAATAATAGTAGTAAAGCCTATATACTACTTTACTTCTTCTTTTACTTCTTTTTATCTTTATTTTCTTTTTTTTCTTTTTTTTTTCTTAATAGTAGTAATATCTTTAGCCTTTTTAGCTATAAAGTTAAGCTTACTAGTATACTAAAGGAATAGTTAGTAACTAGGTATAAGGAGAGCACTAGAGGAGTACTAGGGGAGTACTATAGGACACTTATAACCTAAGAGTAGGTCTAGGACTACTCTAAAAGAAGAGTAGTCTAGGCTATAATAGTAGTAGTCTACTCCTAGAGGGCAGTAGTATAGGCCTTAAGGGCTATAGTAGTAACCTTAGTAGTTTTACTTAAGGACTTAGCTACCTTAGCCTAGTAGTAAAAAGTATTAGTAGTAGCCTTAAGGGCTATAATATACTACTAGTAAAGAAGCTACTTTTTTTTCTTATTTATAGCCTTATACTTAGTGTTAAAGGCCTTAGCTAGGTTAACTTAGCACTAGAGTGCCTTTTTACTTATAACCTAGGCCTTTTTAAGCTTCTTTTAGGACACTATTAGAATAAAGGGCACTAGGGGGGCACTAGTAGAAGTAAATATATAGTAATACTATAGTAAATATAGTAAGGCTTAATAAAGAGGTTTATAGCCTTAAAGAAGTAGTATAGCTTAATACTAGCTATAGTAGTAATATAAGTAGCTTACTTAAGGGGTTAATAGCTAGTAATAGTAGTAAAAATAACTAAAGAAAAACTAAATATACTAGGATATATTACTTACTATATATATTAGTATAGTAAATATACTTATTACTAGTAGCTAAAAAGTATTAGTTATAGTGCCTAGAAAGAAAAGTACTAAAGAGGTAATAAAGGTAAAAAAAAGTATATAAGTAGTCTTAATATAGTAAAAAAAAGTATTAGTATAAGTAGCTAATATACTATTATACTAGTTAGCTATCTAGTAAATATAGTAGTTATAAAGTATACTATAGATATACTTATTCTCCTTAATATAAGCATAGGGGTAATAGAGGGTAAAAGGGGTAAAGGGGGGCACTAAAGGGCTAGTAATATTACCCTAGTTAGTAAAAGAAGTATTAGTAAAGGCACTAGTAAAGGCATTAGTAAGAGTAACAAAGGATATAATAGTAGTAGTAAAAGAGCTAGTAGTATTACTACTACTACTACTACTAGTACTAGTGCTATTACTATTACTATTACTACTAGGTAGTAGTAGTAATAGTAGTAGTAGTAGTAAAATAAAAAATAGAAAATAATAATAAAGTAAGACTATTAAGAGAAAAAAAAAAAGAAATTAAAGGCTAAGAAATTAAAGAAAAGTAAGGCTAAGAAGGTTACTTAATTAGGCTAAGTTAAAATAATAAAGTAAGTTATAAATATATCTTAAGCCTATAAAGTAAAAAAAAAATAGTAAGTAAAAAAGAAAGTAAATAAGACCTAGGGGGTTACTAGTACTACCTATTAAAGAGAAAAATAAAGACTCTTATTTATTATAAAGGTAGTATAACTTAAGGCTTAGGCTATAAAAAAAAATAGAAAGTAATAAAAGAGGGTAACTATATAATAAAGGAATACTAAAAGGTATATAGTACCTAAGAGAGTATTATAGTTAAAAGGACAAAGGGTTATTAAGGGTATTATAAGTAAATAAAGTATTTTTACTTTAGAGTAAGTAGCCCCCTAGTAAAGCTAGCTAAGTAACAAAGACTTATAGCTAAGCTAAAAATAATTATAACCCCTAGGGGGTAATAATCTTAGCCTAGCTAGACTATAGTAGCTAGGATAGTAAAGTTAAAGGTAAATAAGCTAGCTAAAGAAATAGCTATTTACCTAGTAACCTACTAAGCCTAGAGGTATTTCTAGACACCTTTAAGATACTAGAGGGTAATAGAGCTACAGGGGCTTACTAGTGTACTACTTAAGGGTCCTAAGGACAAGACCTTAGGAGGAGGAGGATTATATTAGGTGCTATTAGGGGGGGCACTAGGGGGGCACTAGGTATAAGGCTAAGACTAAGAAAACTATTATCTAAGGGTTATATAAAAGTAAAGTTTATAGGGACTATAGGAATAGAAGGAAGGTAGATTAGAAAATAGTTATAATTAACCCCTAACTACGTTATTTATAGACTCCTCTACTTAGTACTATATTTGCCTTTAACACTTATCTAGAAAGCTAGTAAATAAAGTATAGGTGTATATAAGTATATATAGCCTTATATACCTAAATAAGTAAGTAAATAAAAATATACTCTATATCTACCTACTTAAGTGCCTAGGTTCTAAGTATAGTACTATTTATTAGCCTAGTATAACTAACTTATTAACCTTATTAACCTGTCCTATATTATTATACCTATATAATAATACCTTATCTTAGATAGTGTCTTATTACTAATAATAGCCTTATAATAAAAGCAACTTATAGACTTTATCTCTTACTATTAATACCTCTTTAATAATATTAATTCTTCTAACTATAAGACTACTAACTAATATATCTAGCTTAAGAAATAACTTATATTATTTATTAAAGCTATTAACCTATAAGCCTAGCTACTATATTCTATTATTTAAATTATTATTAATAATATTATTAACCTAGGCTACCCTCCTTCTAACTACCTTACCTCCTTATAATTAAAAGAAGCCTAGATAGCTTAGGATATTATACTATTTTACTATATCTTCTTTCTTAATACCCCTAATTATAAATAGCCTTTCTTTAAAAAACTTATAAGGCTTACTATAGTTTTACTAGACTAGCTAACTATAAGGTCTAAGATTCTATAAGTAGTATCTTAATATTGTTGTTCTAAAAAGCCTAGATATAGTGTTTAATGTAAGTCTAGAATTACAATAGGGGACTTAAATCTAGCTATTAATACAAAAACTAAGCCTAATACTAAACTACTTACTATACTATTTACTAAGGTAAAGAGCCTACTAGCTATTATTAACTATAACCTATGTTTACTTAATAAATTATAAGTAAAGGTAAATAATAAATACCTTACTAGTAGTACTATAAGTACCTTTTTCCCTAAAATGTCCTCTTTTATACTACTAACTACTCTTTATAGCCCTAATAGACATTTAGGCTACTTTTACCTAATAACTCTAGCTTTTTTAGTAATAAAGACTAAGATAGATATAGTAATAGTTACTACTAGACCTTGTTACTTACTCTTAAATATATATACCCTATAGCCTAGTTAGACAAAGTGTATAAAAGGTCTAGGTCTTATATATCTATTCTATAAACCTTATTTCTTACTAAGAAACACTATACTACTTATAAACTATCTATAAATAAGCCTACTACTAATAAATATATTAATAAACCTATTAATAAACCTATTAATAGCTACCTTATATACCTTTGCCTAGGTAACTAGATTAAGAGATCTATTATATTATTATCTTTAACTACCTTAAGTAGCTTATAGGCTAACTTAGTTATACTACTAAATTACTTACCTACTAAGCTAGTTAGCTATAAGAAGCACTATATATTAAAACTTAAGATACTCCTATAGTCTTAGCTAGATAGTAGAGTATTTATCCTATTACTAGTAGTAGTTAATAGCTACTAGACAGTTACTATTACCTATATTAAAGATAAGTTAAGAATAATTTATATTTTTAACTCTTTAGTTAAGTATAGTTAATTAAAGCCCTATATAGCTAAGGCTACTGCTCTTCTTTAATAGATTATTAATATAGTAAGAATTAAGTTTTCTAGTTAGTGTATAAAAGTTAAGGTACTTAAACTAATAGTAAAATAGCTATAGTCTTATCTATAGAGTATATAATAAGTAGAAAGTAATAACTATAGGATTAAAGTTATTCTTTATATCTTCTATGCACTTACTAGAGTTATAGCCCTACCTTTAATAGACTAGACTCTATAGTAAAGAATTATTACTGCCTTTCTCTAGGTCTAAGGCAGATACTAATTAAAACTAGGCATTAAGTCTATCTTAGATAATGTCTAGAAAGTGCATAATAAGCTTCTCTTAGCTAGCATAGCCATAGTGCAGACCTATGCTAGCCTAGAGCTTAACATTAACTAGCTAGTGTTAAGACTAGAGCTATTACGTATCATAGTTAGCAATAAGACCTATACTTATATAGATTTAAAGACATTTTAGCAACTAGAGATATACCTAGGCAAATAGCATTATACTATACAGGTTATAAACACTTAAGCTAAGAGGTATTAAGAGGCGTACTTTAGAAGCTTAAAGTCTACTAAGAAGAGTATACGTTTAATTATATAGGCACTCTACACTAGATCCTAGCAGTTAAAGAAGGTCATTAACTCTTATATAGCCTATAATAATAGGACAGCCAATATTAAGTGCTTAAAGTAATTAGTAGATAACATCTAACACTAAGGTAATAATAAATCTACAGTATAGTTCCTAGAGGGCAGAATTAGAGTTTTTAGCAAAGAGCAATAATTAGTAGCTGCCTAGTATTAAGCTAAAGAAGAAGCGCAGATAGCAAGTAAGAAAGAACTTAACACTATTATAGCTAAGTTAGATTTAATACTAAAGGCGTATTATTAGAATAATTAATTAACTAGTAAGCCTAAGCTATATAATACAGTATAAAAATAAGAGACAGTAATAAATTATTTAATAAAGTCTAGATAAAGCTATCCCTACTATAACTACTATAACTATAGTCTATAACTACTATAACTACTATAACTACTATAACTACTATAACTACTATTTTACTATCCTAATATCTTATTATTTTACTATTTTACTATAACTACTATAACTACTATAAATACTAAGTCTAGACTTTAAAATTATTTAGATATAGCTTCTAAAGAAGCTCTAGTATTAGCCCTAGAATTCTTTTATTATAATAAGACTTATAATAGTAAAGCTAAAGCTAGTTAGCTTTATAGTATAATAGATATAATAAATATTAGATATCTTATAATATAGTAGCATAGACTGCCCTTATTCCTAATAATCCTAAGAAAGAGACAAGATATAAATAAGACACTAGATCTCCTCCTATAACTAGATGTCTTTGCTATAACGCCTTAGAAACTAGCAGTGCAAAGTCTAATAGTGGCTTATCTATCTAGATATATAGTAGTATTATAAGTGTTCTAGTATTACTAACTTAGAGTAAGAACCACAGTTACGCCTCTATTATACCTTAACCTCTTCTTAACATACTTTCAAGCTTTTTTAATACTAACGCCTTACTAGAAAGGAGATTACTATCTTACTAAACCTAATAGCTCTTGCAGATATCTAGTGCCTTACAACAAAACTACAGCTTCTCTTAGATAGGCATAGAGAGACTAGTTAGTCTTTAGGTCATCTTTCTATCTTAACTATAGCGCTAATACTAAATATTACTAATTATACAGCTATTAATTTAAATTAATAGCACTACTAATAAATACTATCCTATTATTCCTACTATTATAGTTACCCTTCTTATCCACACTTTATATCTTCTCTAGGTATACCCTAATAGCTAGAAACCTTGCTCTATTCTTTTGTAATACCATCCTAGGAAGGTCACTCTCTATGCAAAAAACTTCCTACTATATATTAATATTATAGGCTAGTAGCATATTAGTAAGGCTTATGCTGCCTTACTTTTGTATTAATATAAAATTAGTTATATTTAGCTTTTAAAATAAAAGAAAAAAAGATAAAAAAAAAAAAAAGGAAAATATCTATAGGATAGCCTAATCTTCTTAAGTCTATTTTAAATACTTAGTAAGTATTAAATACCTTAGGCTAAGCCTAAAGAGAATACATTATTAATATAACTCTATACCTTTATAACACTAGCAAGAACCTCTAGTGTACTCTACACTCTATACCTTGTAGTAATACACTATAGTAAATACTAACCACTTCTTAACAGTTTATTATAGCTAATAATTTAATAAGAATAGCTATATATATAGCTATATAAACAGGAATTATTTATAAGCAAAGGACTACATCTATAGATTATATATTCTAGAGTTAACTAAAATTATTTATAAGGTATTCTAGATGTAATTTTCCCTATTATTGTGGTTTCTACAGAAGTGCAGCGTAACAGGGCGTGGCGCAGTGCTGCTCTCAGGGCTAAATTCTAACGCATCCGCCAGCAGAGTACGTCTTATGCTTAGGGATTCTAGGGATACAGTAGAGCAGCAAAAGAATCTTTAAAGCTAAAAAGTAATTTCCTAGTAGTTTCTAACGTTAGTAGTTATAAATGTCCTGCCTAAGCATAGAATTTATAAGTATTACTTTATTATATTTTATTTTTAATTTTTAACTATATATTACTTTTAAAAGTGTAAAGTACTTTATATTAAATAGCTAAAGTAATAAAAATAATAAAGTAATATATAAAAAATAATAATATTAATCTTTTTATAAAATATTTTAAAGTTTATAAAGTAATAACTTTTATATTTATTAAAAATAAAAAAGTAATAATCTTTTTATATAAAGCTTTAAATACTAATTAAAGTACTAAAGCTAATTTAGATCTTCTTTATTATTATTTATTTATTTTTAACGATTATAATAACTTAGTTAGGTAAAAAACTAGATTTAGTATACTAAATAAAAAGTAAATTTTGACTTTTAATAATAATATATAATAAAATATTATAACTAAATAAACTAATAGCTTAAATAACTATAACTTACTTTTAATTATTAAGCTATACTATTTTTATATTTTAATATCTTTTAGTACTTATAATAACTATTTTAAATATAATCTAACTTATTATAAAGCTAGTCTTATTAAAGTTATAAATATTTAACTTAATAGTACTATATTTTATAATTATATTTATTATAAAGGGCCTCTAGCCTTATATTATATATATATAGAGCTTTTACTAATAATAACTTTTACTTTAGCTACTAGTAAGCTAGCCTACTAAGTTACTACTAAATAATACCTTTTACTATTATATAACTTTAAATAGTTAATAAGTACTCTTAGTTATATAAATTTAAATAGTTCTTTAATAAGTTAGAATTTAAAATTAAGAGTAATATACTTATATAGTAAGTTATAGATTATAGTAAGTTATATACTTCCTCTTACCTTTTTACTTTTTTTATAAGTTAATTAAGCTATAATATATAAAATTAATTAAAACTACTTATTACTATCTTCTTTATTATTATCCTAAACTACCTTATAGGTTTATATATTATATTTAGTTTTTCTATAATTACTATATTATTATATATATAGTTTACTACCCTCTATATAAGCCCACTTTTAGGATGTTTTCTTACCTCTAGCTTTAATACCTTCCTTTTCTCTTTATAGTGCCTCTGCCTCTACTAGATTAAGTAATCCTCTAAGACATAGTTAGGCCTTTTTAGCTTTTTAACGCTTACTTAGTACCTTTATCCCTATATAAAGCTAGTAGTTCTTAGCCTCTATAATAGTAAGCCTATAGGCTAATTTACTAATACCTTTAGCTTAGAGGTTAATAACTTTATATATTAGTGTTAAAGAGCTACTTTAATAACCTTAGATCCTCTTTTTAAGTAAACTAGTACTTTATATACCCTCTAGTACTATAGTTAGTGTCTTTAGGTCTTATAAGCCTAAGCTACTTAGATATAAGCTAGTAAGTATTAGTATATTTAGCTTAAAATCTAGGTAAAAAATAACTACTTTAGGGTTAAAAAGTATAAGGCTAGCTTATATAAAGCTAGCTTATATATTTTCTTTCTTTATTAAAGTAAAGAATACTACTTTAAAGGTAAAAAAGAAGTTAACCTTTATAATATATAAAATCTATATTTATATTATTTTCTTAATTTTCTTACTATATAAGTACTTTAATAGGTTAAAATAACTTATATTAAGAGGCTAAAGCTTATATAATAAATAAGGAAGTATATATAAAGTAATAATATTCTATTCCTTATAGAAATTATTAAATTTAGTTAATTTATAGCTATTATAGTTATTAAAGATTAGGAGTTAATAAGTACTCTTTATATAAGACTTTATATACTAGTTAAAATAATTTAACTAATCTAGGCTAATCTTATTTATTATTTATTTATTTTTACTTAAGTAAATATACTAGTTAGCTAAGAATTAGCTATTAGTATACTAGTAAAAAAGGTAATATTTACCCTTTATAATAATATATAAAGGTATTACCTAGCTATCTATATATATACCCTAAATAATAAAAACCTATTCTTAATTACTAGGCTACTTTATATAAGGCCTTCCCTTATAGTTAGAGGTTATAATAACCTTTATATATAATAGTATTCTTATTAAAAACCTAGTCTTATTAAAATTATAGATATTATAATCCTATATCTTATACTTTATAATTATATTTTATATAAGTATAAACTAGCCTTATATAATTATAAGATCTTTAGCTAAGGCTCTCTAATAGTTAATTTAATATTAAAATTATATTTTTAATTAAGGTTATTATTATATAAAGTTCTCTGCCTATTAAGGTCTAATATATATTATATTATATAAATCTAAGAGGAAATTACCTATTTCTTATATATCTTCTTGTTATAAAGAAAACCCTTAATTAATTAGGTTAATAACCCTCTTAAGAATTACCTCCTTCTCTACTTCTGTTATCTTCTTTAATTTTAGATATATCTTGTCTTATATAATATATCCTATGCATTAGTTATAGAGAGTTAATTTAGGGACCTTAAAGGTAATAGCTACTTTTTATATAGACATTTTTAGGTCTTTTTAGATAGCTTAGAGGGCAAGGATAATTTAGCTTTCTTTAGAAGAAGAGTTTATAGTTATATATAGAGAAAAGTAGGTGTAAAGGTTAAAGAGGTAGAAAAGTAGAGGACGTATATAACTTACTATAATTTATAACTTACTATATAAGTATATTATATTATTATACTTTAAGTATTAAGTAACTTTCTTCTAACTATTATTATTAGTGTTAGCTAAGTAGGTAATATTTAATTTTATATAGTAAAAGATTTAACGCTAGTATAACCTAGGGTAGCTAATGTTTCTTTAAAGTTATAATATAGGCGTCTAAAGAAGCTAAAAACTTATTAGAAGATAGAACTAACTACTATAAAACTAACTATATTAATTTTATTCTCTAGAAACGCTTTTATATTATAATGTAGTCTATAAGTAAGTAAGCTACACAAGTAAGTAAGCTACTTCCTTATTGTACCTTAAAGGCTACCTTTTTACCTATTTTTTAAAAATTAAAACTAAGCCTAAAAAAGATATAGTTTTTTATATTATATAATAATAAGAGTTAAATTATAAGAAATAATAGTAAGAAAATTATTATTGTACCCTAACCTTAAGTCTTAAAGCCTTACCTTATTAAGAGGCTTAGATAAGGTAGCTAAGGGTTAAGGTATAATAATAATTTCCCTACTATTATTTCTTATAATTTAACTCTTATTATTATATAATATAAAAAACTATATCTTTTTTAGGCTTAGTTTTAATTTTTAAAAAATAGGTAAAAAGGTAGCCTTTAAGGTACAATAAGGAAGTAGCTTACTTACTTATGTAGCTTACTTACTTATAGACTATATTATAGGTTATTATAAAAGTGTTAATAGCTAGTTTTAGTAAGGTACTAAGTATACCTAGACTTTATAAAAATAAGCTAATAGAATTTTACTATTATAATAATCTTAGATTTAGTAATTATATAGTAAATATAAGTAGGTAATCTATAGTATTTTATATCTTTATTACTACTAATAATAGTTTCTATATATTATAAAGTTTAATTATATAAGGTAGTATTAATAATAAGGTCTATAGTTAGATTAATATAATTCTATTTTATTTAAGAGTTCTTTTTATTTCTTTAGTACTTATTTAGTCTTATTTATATATACTATAACTAGACTATTTTATAGAATATTTCTATTATCTTAACACTTATAGGGTTCTTATCTATTATATATATATAACTAATATAATAAAAAGATATATCTATATATATTTATAGGCTACCTTATATAAACTAATAAAAAGTAAAATTAATAAGGTAGAATAATAAGCTATCACTATAGATATAATTAAGAACCTAGATAATATTAAGACACTAAGTAATAACTACTAACCTAATCTACTAAACACAACAGACTATAGTATAGTTAGTTAAAAGACCTTAATCTACTAAATATAATAGACTATAGTATAGTTAGTTAAAAGACCTTATAAAATAAAGGTAGGGACACTAAAGACAGGGGGTATAGTTTATTAAAATCTCTCTAAATAATAAACTATACTCTTATTTCTTATTAAAACCTATAGAGTATAGTTAGTATATTAACCTATTAGTATACACTAACCTAACTACACTACACAGGTATATATTAGCTACACTAGTGCACTAATATAACTACACTATAGGTATATACCTAATATACCTAGTCCTCTCTATACCCCCTTACCTTTATAGCTATAGTATACGTAGGCTATTATAGCTATAAAGCTTAGGTAACCCCCCCCCTAATTCCTATAGCTATAAAGCTTTAGTAACCTCCCTTAATTCTTATAGCTATAAAGCCTAGGTAACTTTACTTTCCCCCTTGTTAGCTATTATAGCTATAAAGCTTAGGTAACCTCCCTCTTGTTAACTACTATAGCTATAAAGCTTAGGTAACCCCCCTTTAATTACTATAGCTATAAAGCCCCTAAGACCTCCCCCTGTTAATTACTATAGCTATAAAGCCCCTATAATACCTCCCCTTAATCCCTATAGCTATAGAGCCTCTATAACCCCCCCTTGTTAGCTACTATAGCTATAAAGCTTAAGTATTCTACTGTCTTAATTACTATAGCTATAAAGCTTAGGTAACCTACCTTTTTTATTACTATAGCTATAAATATCTATTACTTATCTTATAATAGTTACTATTATTATAGCTATAAATATTATATTATACCTTAGGATAACTACTATTACTATAGCTATAAATATTATATTATATTTTACTATAGTTACTATTATTATAGCTATAAATATTTATTATTTATCTTATAATAGTTACTATTATTATAGCTATAAAGGTCTATTACTTTACTTATAATAGTTATTATTATTATAGCTATAAATATTTATTACTTTACTTATAATAGTTACTATTATTATAGCTATAAATATCTATTACTTTACTTATAATAGTTATTATTATTATAGCTATAAAGGTCTATTACTTTACTTATAATAGTTACTATTACTATAGCTATAAAGGTCTATTACTTTACTTATAATAGTTACTATTATTATAGCTATAAATATTATATTATACCTTAGGATAGCTACTATTACTATAGTTATAAATAATATATTATATCTTACTATAGTTACTATTATTATAGCTATAAATATTATTTCTTACTTATAATTATAATAGTACTTCCTTATAGAATCTTTACTACTTCTCCTATAGTTTAACCTCTTCTTCTGTTAACTATATAATCTTTACCTATTCTATTATAATCTATACCTTATTATAGAACTAGCTTATTTTCCCCTTAAGTTTAATAATACTACTAATAGCTATTCCTTTATAATCTAGTAACATTATATTTTACCTCTTAGTCCTATTTACCCTTATTCTCTTTATTATAAAAGTATACTTAATATATATACTATAACTATTATCTATAGTATAAATACACTAGCTAAAGAAGTTATCTATAGCTATAATAACGCCTATAATATATAACTACTTAATAGGTAGGCTCCTATAGAAGAGTAGGTCTTATACTTTTAGTGTACTTACCTATTAGTATATATATACTCTCTTTACTATAGAGTTTATTTTTATTATACCTTTATATTCTAGTTTAAAAACTAACTTCTATATATCTATAATATATATAAAGCACTATTAGTTAAACGTTAGTATAAAGTTAAGCTTATCTATTATAGTATAATAGCTTATTAGATAACTACCTATTATATTATAGTTCTTACTCTCTATATATTATCTTCTATATTAAGTGTATTATTAACTTCTATAAATAGAGATAATATCTAAGCCTTATATAAATTTCTAAGTTATTTCTTATATAATCCTAACTATTATATATAATATTAATAGCTAGTAGTAGTAAGTAGCTATAGTACTTTTACCCCTTATAGCTATAAAAGCTATAAAGCCTATTACTATTATTAAGATTATTTATAATAAGTATATTATTTTTATTATCCTTATAGAGTACTTTACTTCTTAATAAGCCTAGCTACTATATATTCTCTATAGAAAATAAAACTTCTTTTTATACTATTTATTTACACTATATAGTACTTATAGGTAGATAAGTAGACCTCTTTATTAATTAGTTACTATTAATATCTTAGTTATTTTTCTTTTTAATTATAATATCTTTTACCTTAGGTAGAATCTTGTCTATGCTTACACTAATATAGTTATATAGTATTTTATTTATTAAAAGTAAGACCTACTTAGTAATATTCTTACTTATTACTTATAACTAATACTAAATACCTTTATATAATAAAATAAGTATTAAGGTTACTACTACTTATACTACCTTAAGCTATAGCTTACTACTTTTTATAATAGCCTTCTAGAAGAATATTACCCTCTTGTATAATTTCTTCTTTACTATAGCCTTATATACTACTGCCTTTATACTTTTCTTTTACTTTTTTTTACCCCTTTTTTATTTATATTTATACTACTATTTACTTTACTACTACTACTACTACTACTACTATCTTCTATATCTAAGGGCACTAGCCTATCTATAACTTTACTTATAAAGTATAGTACTTCTTTACTATATAAGATACTCTTAAGAAAGCTAAGGCCTATACTTTAGTACTTCTTACTACTAGTAAAATAGTTATTAATAAGTTATATAACTACTTTTATAAAGGCCTTTAGTCTAATAACTAGTTACTTATTTTACCTAAGCGCCTATAGTGCCTAGATAGAAGGTAACCTAATACTTTTACTACTAAGCTAGTAGACCCTTAGTAGTTATACTAGCTTTACTACTTATATTACTAGCTATTTACCTAGGTACTTTATATAGCTTTACTATATAGCTATATATACTTTATTACTATTATTACTAACTATATATAGCCTTATCTTAAGTAGTACTTTACTATTTATTATATTAAGTAACTTAGACCTATACTACTTCTTTATATTCCTTAGCCTTAAGCCTTTTAGCCTTATTACTAATACTATACTTACTGCCTTGTCCTCCTCCTTGCTCTCCTAAATACTAGCTAGGAAGTTATCTAGGTTAAGGTATCCTAGGGTATTATTACTGTTTATTTTCTTGTACTTTACTACCTCTTTAAGTGCCTTAGCTACTTTATTAATTTTCTTAGTATAGCTACTAATAGTACTAAATACTTTATCTAGTGTTTTACTTATAAGTTAGCTTTTACTATATATATTTACTACCTTATAAAGTCTAGTAGTAGTACTAATAAGTATATTAATATTATTATAAAAGGCTTTAATACTTATTTTTTTAGTGTTACTATTTACTACTTTTAATAATTACTTTTTACTACTACTATTACTAGGCCTCTTATATATTACTAAGCCTACTATATTAATATTACCTTTATTATTTACCTTTATACCTTCCTATATATAAGAATAGTATTATTAGCCTCTTTACCTCTTGTTTTAGTCCTAGTCTTTATTCTTATTACTATTATTACTATAGTTACTATTATTATTACTATCCTTCTTATTACCCCTCTTGTCTTTATTATTACTATAGTAGCTAGTAGATTAGTTTTTACTATTAATATTATTCTAGCTTTTATTATATAACCTTATTAATATATATACTTTTCTTATACCTTTTACCTTTAACCTCCTTAAGCTACTAATTACTTTTAGCTTAATACTACTATAGTCTAATAACATACCTAGGGTCTTTTTTATTATATTAATATTTATACTTTCTCTAATATAGAGTGTCTCTTTTATATTAAAGAGGTTCTTAAAGATAGCTAATACTTCTTAAAGCTAGGTAATAAACCTATTATTATTATTAATCTAGAAGGCCTTACCTTTATACTTATCTAGTACTATATACTTTACCTAGTAGTAATATATATTATTAAAGAGGGTATAGACCTTGTTCTCCTTAGATATATATACTAAGTTTACTGTCCTTTAGTAGTATAGTATTTTACTTATAGAGGCTAACTTTCTTACTACTATTAAGACTCTTTATTAGCCTTTACTTATAAAATAACTTATACTAAATATAGTTACCTTTATATTATTTTACTTAGCTATATTATTATTACTATTTTTACTTTTTTTACTTTATTTATTACTATTTTACCTTTTAATTTAATAATAAAGTATTACCTTAGCTTACTATAGAATTATAGTGTAGTATATTAATTTATTTACTTTTGTTTTCTTGTTTTTACTCTTCCTAGAGATAGACTATTAGTACTTATTTACTTATTATACCTATTTAGCTAATATACTATCTTACTAAATATATTACTTAACCTTAGTTACTTTATACTAGATTAATACTATTATAAAAGCACTCTTTACTTACTTTTAAGCTATACTGTCCTTGTTAACGTTAATATTTATTTTTACCTAGTGCCCCTTTAGCTTTTTTATCTCTTTTTACCCTACTGCATTAGGCTTTACTCTTAGCCTATATTATCTAGCTAAAAGCTACACTATTCTTTTTTTTATTTTTTCTTAATATTTTCTTCTTTTACTTTAACTACCCCCTTAGCCTAATGTACATAGTAATATAGCTACTAGGGCTAATATGGCTACTAGGGCTAATATAGCCGCTAGGGCTAATGTAGCTGCTAGCGCTACTAATTACTAAGTCTACTAATCCTTAACGTTATCCCCCCTAATACTATCCCCCCTAACGCTATCTTTATTAACACTATCCCCTCTAACGTTATCCCCCTTAATACTATCCTTATTAACGTTATCCCTATTAATATTATCCCTCTTAACGCTATCCTTATTAACGTTATCCCCCTTAATGCTATTCCCTCTAATGCTATTCCCCTTAACGTTATCCCCTTTAACACTATCCCCTTTAACACTATCCCCTCTAATGCTATCCCCTTTAACACTATCCCCCTTAATACTATCCTCTTTAATATTATCCTCTCTAACGCTATCTATATTAACGTTATCCCCTTTAACACTATCCCCTTTAACGCTATTCTTATTAACGCTATTCTCTTTAATACTATCCTTATTAACGCTATCCTCTTTAATATTATCCCCCTTAACACTATCCCCTTTAATATTATCTTCTCTAACGTTATCTTTATTAATATTATCCCCTTTAACATTATCCCCCCTAATGTTATCCCCCTTAACGTTATCCCCCTTAACGCTATCCCCTTTAACGCTATCCCCTTTAACACTATCCCTCTTAACGCTATCCCCTCTAATATTATCCCTTTTAATACTATCCTCCTTAATACTATCTTACCTAACGCTATCCCTATTAACGTTATCCCCTTTAACGTTATCCCTTCTAATACTACTTTACTTACGCTAGTAATACTTTAGCTTTTATTTTACTAGTGTCTTTTACTTTAATATACCCCTTAACTAGCGCTAGAACCTTAACTAGTACTACTATACACCTAAGATATCTTACTAAGTATAATAATATACTATAGATAGTTACTAGATAGCTACTATTATAGATAACTACTATAGCCTATACTAATAATAGCTACTACTATAGACTACTATTACTATAAATAGCTACTACTACTATAGACTACTACTACTATAGATAGCTACTACTACTATAGACTACTACTACTATAGATAGCTACTACTACTATAGACTACTACTACTATAGGTAGCTACTACTACTATAGACTACTACTACTATAGATAGCTACTACTACTATAAACTACTACTACTATAAATAGCTACTACTACTATAGACTACTACTACTATAGGTAGCTACTACTATTATAAACTACTACTACTATAAATAACTACTACTACTATAGACTACTACTACTATAAATAGCTACTACTACTATAGACTACTACTACTATAAGTAGCTACTACTACTATAGACTACTACTACTATAGATAGCTACTATTACTATAGACTACTATTACTATAAATAGCTACTACTACTATAGACTACTATTACTACTAATAATAACTACTAATTATAACTACTTTTAATACTTATAATAAAATATTTATAAAAGTAAAACTTTATATTTTAAGTATACTAGCTCTCTTGCTTAAAAAAGGTCTTATTAGTATTAAAACCTCTAAGCTAATTACCTAAAAAGGTTATTTACTAAGAAGTAAAATAATAACTTAACCTACTAAAGGTTTTCTAAAAAGACTTATTTTCTAAAAAGAATATAAGCCTTACTAGTGTCTTTTACTATACACTAGGTCTCTATATTACTATTAAGTACTATATAGTAGTACTTTTTTAACTTTTTAGTCTTAACTTTAGTATTACTTTTACTATCTTTATTTTTATTATTACCTTAAACTTTATTATAGCTACCTTACTATTCCCCTAATTCTTTTAAACTTTACTTCTTAGTGTAAACTAATAAGTCTAAAAACCTTCCTAAAGTATTAGTAAAATACTAAATACTAATAACTAGAGAGTAGTTTCTTAAGGCTACTAGTAAAATATTTTATTACTTCTATAGTATATTATACTATTATATTTATACTATTACCCCCTTTATAAGTATAAGGTTAAAGATTATAAGATTTTTTCTTTATAGACTACTAATCCTCTAGAAAGTACTCTTATTAAAACTAGTAATATAGCCCTATTACTTTACCTTACTAGTAAGTATAACTACTACTACCTAATATTCCTAGCTAACCCTATAGTAAGGTAAGGTATTACTCTTAATCTAGCTACTTAACTAAGTCTTAAAGAATCTAGTATAAGAGAGTTTACCCTCTAGGCTTTATATTAAAAATTAGGTAAAGGTAAGTCTTTTTTCCTTATATTCCTAGGCCTCTCTTAGTACTTTTTATAGTGCCTTAATTACTATATTCTTTACTTAGGTATCTTTATAGCTAATAATACTTATAATAAAGTATAAAGTATATATAGATAAACTAATATCTAAGTAATTAGTATATTTATAATTTAAAAAATTAATATAAGTACTTATTACTTTTACTTTTTTATTCTTTATTATCTTAATAAGCTACCTTATAGTATAACTAATTCTATTTATTAGTAACTATTAAAAAAATATATTAGTAATTTATTTACTTTTCTTATACTATAGTTACTATTAAAGTAGCTATAGTACTTATTAAAAGCCTTAGTTATAATTAAGTAAAGTATAAAACCTCTTAGTATAAAGCTAAGTAATAAGGTAAAGGTAAAGATAAAGTACTAGGTTATCTTAAGCCTAGTAGGAACCTATTTATTTAAATATAGTTAGTATAAACTTTTATTAATAGGTAATATCTAGCTAGGCTAGTATAAAAGTAATAAAGTAAAAAAATAATAATTATATATAGTAGTATTACTTAGTACTAGTCTTTTTTCTAAGGAGACTATAGTTAACTATTAGTATTATTTATATAATACCTATAAAACACTTTAAGTAATATAATTCTTAATTAAACTACTATAAAAGTAAACTATTAGCCTAAATAAACTAGCTAGACTAAGTATTACTTTTAACTAAGGCTATGTAGTAAAGTATCTATATATAAGATATTTAGTAAGAAATAGATAATAAGTAACCTATACCCCCTAAGCCCCTTTACTAAAGTATAAGGTAAATAAAACCTATATAAGTAAGCCCTAGAAACTAACTAATAAAGCCTAATTAATATAGTAATAAAGCCCTAGATAAATCTTAAATATAATTAAGCCTAAATAACTATAAGTTACCTAGAGCTACTAAGGAAAAAGAAATATATAAGTATAGATATAGTAAACCTATAAGAGTTAAGAATAATCTAGAGATAGTAAAGAAAAACTACTTAAGAAGACAAGAGAATATATAATATATATAACTATACTATTACTAGTATATATTAGTAAATTACTATATAGCTAGAATAAAGATAAAAGGCTTAGTGTTAGTATAGGTAGTTATAATATAAAAGGTACTAGTTCTCCTAAGGTTAACTAATAACCCTTGTTCTATTTATAGTAGTATCTTTATTATTACCTAATACTATATACTTTAGTAGTAGGCTACTTAGTAAAGGATAGTTATAGGTTAAGGAATAACCTATAGTAGTTATAAGGGAGGTTAATTATCCCTATATTACTACTATATAAGTATTATACTAGGCTAAGAAAACCTCTTTATACTTTAACCCCCTATAGTAAAGAATATAACCTTTTATTCTTAGCACTAGGCTATTTACTTAAGAGTATTATATAGTAGTTATATAAGAGGTTAACTGTCCTATTATTACTACTATATAAGTCCTAGTATAGGTTATTAGAATCTTACTATATCTAGGTTTATTTATATCTTATACTATTTTCCTTAAACCTTAAGACTATCTATTACTTAGGTTATATCCTATAGTAGTTATAAGGGAAGTTAACTATCCCTATATTACTATTATAAGACCTTTTACTTAGGCCTAGTCTTTACCTAAGGGCTATATATTTAGTCTAAGATATTTATCTTAGTATAAGATAGATTTACTATACTAAGAGAAGTATAAGGTATTTTCTCTCTAGACCTATAAAAGAGTTATACTATATACTGCCTACTTTAATTATCTTACTATTAAGATTATACTATTTAGCCTAATAAGATATAACTAGTATAATATTATATAGTAAATTAAGATATATAAAAAACCTAGGTTACTAGTCCTCTTAATATAAGGAAAAGACTAAGACCTAGGTTACCTTAATTTTACTTTAATTACTAGCTTAATATCTAATATAAGTACTATAGTCTATATCTATTAGGCTATAAATAAATATTTAGCCTATAGGCTAGTTAACTATAAGTCCCTAAGAGGATTTAGCCTATTTATATAAGGTTACCCTATATAAATATTACCTTTGTCTAAAATACTACTATATATACCCTATAGGATATAATATATATTATAAACCTTACTTATATCAAAAACTAGCCTATAAGCTAGAAGTCTTCTTTATAGCTACTACTAGTAGCTATTATAGTATACTTATAAGGCTATATTATTACTAAGATATATATTAACCTAGCTATATAGTTATAGCCTAATAATAAAACTATTTAGTATAAGGCCTTAATATATTAAACTACTAAGGAATATAAATATTTTTAAGGGCCTATAGCTATTATAGTGCTTTAATATTAAGCTAAGCTTAAAGGTGCCTAATCTAGGACTTAGTACTATAAAGAGTAGTTCTAATACTAAAGTAGTAACTAGTTAGTACTTCTTTAAACTTCTCTATCTAGTATAAGGCCTTAATATAAAGAATAATAAGGAAATATAGATATTTTTAAAGGCCTATAGCTATTATAGTGCCTTAACACTAAGCTAAGCTTAAAGGCGCCTAATCTAGGATTTAGTACTATAAAGAGTAGTTTTAATACTATAGTTATAGCTATTTAGTGTTTACTTATAGCTATCTTTGTCTAGCTAAAGGCCTTAATATAAGGAATAATAAAGAAATATAGATATCTTTAAGGGCCTATAGCTATTATAGTGCCTTAACACTAAGCTAAGCTTAAAGGTACTTAATCTAGGATTTAGTACTATAAAGAGTAGTTCTAATACTATAGTTATAGCTATTTAGTATTTACTTATAGATATCTTTACTTATTACTAAAAGTGCCTTTTACTAAAGTATTATAAGGTACTATTAACTTAACTAGTAAAAATATTAGGCACTAGGCCTTCTATTATTACTAGGCTTCTCTAGGCTTATAGACTACCTAGGTAACTATTTCTCTAAAGGTACTAGAGCTCCTATAGTATATCTCTATAACTAAGAACTTAGGCCTTAAGGCTATTTAGAGTACACTAACTAGGAGTTAGGCTTTAGATAATAAAAGATAAGTAAATAGTTTTTAAAAGGTATAATATAGCTAGAAGACTACTATAAGAACTATAATAAACACTAAGAGGCTTTTACTATACCTTACTAAGACCTTTAACTACTAAAGTAAGTAATCCTTAGTCTTATTAAAGGTAAGTACCTTTAACTAAACACTATAATATAGGAGTATTTAGCCTAGTGTTATAGTAAGTATATAAGTATTAATCTATATTATATAAAGCCTTTAAGCTATTATAGTATAGCTTAACTAGGCTATAAACCTTAGATTCTTTAAGACCTATAATATATATAGTACTTTAACACTAGGTAAGGCCTAAAGGTAACTAACTAAGGTTAAAACACTATAGAGAGTAGTTTTTATACTAAAGTTATAGCTATTTAGTATTTACTTATAGTTATCTTTACTTATTACTAGTAATACCTTCTATATAAGTATTACTAGGTATTATTAACTTAACTAGTAGTAATAGTAAATATAAAGGCCTTATATTTATACTAGGCTTCTCTAGGCTTATAGACTACCTAGGTAACTACTCCTCTAGAGGCACTAGAGCTTCTATAGTATATCCTTATAACTAAGGAATACTACCCTATTAAGGCTATTTAGAGTACACTAACTAGAAGTTAAGCTTTAGATAATAAAGGACAAGTAAATAGTTTTAAGAAAAGTATAATATAGCTAAAAGGCTACTATAAGAGCTAAAAGGTATACTAAAAGACTTTTACTATACTTTACTAAGACCTCTAATTAC
This sequence comes from Colletotrichum navitas, assembly GCF_030913465.1. NCBI lineage: Eukaryota > Fungi > Ascomycota > Sordariomycetes > Glomerellales > Glomerellaceae > Colletotrichum > Colletotrichum navitas. The sequence continues at coordinate 24,899 of NW_026850810.1, forward strand.
TAAAGTAAGTAATCTTTAGTCTAGTTAGAGGTATAACCTTTAACTAAATACTATAATATAAGAGTATTTAGCCTAGTGCTATAAGTAGTCTAATAGCTAAAGATAGCTATAGTCTATAGCCTTTAGACTTAGATTATATAAAAAGGACTAGCCTTTTTATTATATTTACTTATATTATTTTACTAAAAACTAGCTAATATAATTATATTCTATATTACTTATATTAACTATATCTAGTTTAATACTACTACTATTTACTTTTAAAAACTATATATAAAGTAACTAAAAGATAATATATTATAAAGTTATTTTAATAATAGCCCCCTAGGGTAATATTCTAGCCTTACTTTATACTAATAGAGTAGTAAAAGACCTATATTATATCTAGGGTTAACCTAATACCTACTAAGGTAGGTAAAAGAGTACTACTACTGTCTAATCTATATACCCTTTTATAGGCCCTCTAATACTTTTTTAGCTAAAACTCTACTCTACTAGGTTTTCCTTTAAAAAAATATTTCTTAAAAAAAAGATTAGTATAAGAAAACAAAAAATTAACTTATAGCTATATAAACCTTATTTAATTCTATATATAATAAAAAAAGTACCCTAGAAAAAAAAGTTAAAGAACTAATAATAATATTAAGTGTTATATATATATAGTAATATATAGTGTATTTTATAGCTCTAAGTTAGCTAGTTATAGTAGTAAAGTTAGTATAATTATATCTACTAGGTTTATAGAGATATCTAGGTTTAAAGTTTAAAAAACTAGTAATAAGCTCTCTAAAGTAGCCTAACTAGACACCTATAGTCTAAGGAAGTTATTAGGGGCTAAGGGG
>NW_026850811.1:0-25479 GCF_030913465.1 Colletotrichum navitas
ATAGGTAATAGTTTCTTAAGCGCTTATTATTATTATTATAGAAACCTTATAGAGTAGTATCCTCCTTCTCTATATTAGAAGGGTTAGAGAGTTTAAAAAAAATACAAAATATAATATAATACAAAAATATAATATAAATATAATATAATATAATATAAATATAATACATGTATTTATATTATATTATATAGGAAAGATAATACATATATTTGTATTTGTATTATATTATATCTGTATTATATTTTGTATAATATACAACTATATAATATAAAAAATAAAAATAATTCAAAATTAGTAAATTAATTATATATAGTACTATTAACCTTCTTTTATAGTATAGTATTATTTATATATTTTATTTAAAATATAGTATACTTAAAAACTAAGATATAGTAAAGTTTATTAAGTATTATTTATAAGTATTTACTACTAGTACTATATAAGTAATATAGATAAAAGAACTATATATTACTTAAAGTATAATATATTAATATACTATAACTATACTAAAGTTACTATTAATAACTAACTATATAATAACTAACTATATAATAACTAACTATATTATAACTAACTATATAATAACTAACTATATAATAAATAGCTTTTAATACCTAACTATATAATAAATAGCTTTTAATACGTAGCTATGTAATAACTAACTATATAATAAATAGCTTTTAATACCTAACTATATAATAACTAACTATATAATAACTAACTATATAATAACTAACTATATAATAACTAACTATATAATAACTAACTATATAATAACTAATTATATAAAAATTAATAAATAGCTTTTAATACCTAGCTATATAATAACTAACTATATAATAACTAACTATATAATAACTAACTATATAATAACTAACTATATAATAACTAACTATATAATAAATAGCTTTTAATACCTAACTATATAATAAGTTAATAACTAACTATATAATAAATAGCTTTTAATACCTAACTATATAATAACTAACTATATAATAAATAGCTTTTAATACTTAACTATATAATAACTAACTATATAATAAATAGCTTTTAATAGCTAACTATATAATAAGTTAATAACTAACTATATAATAAATAGCTTTTAATACCTAACTATATAATAACTAACTATATAATAAATAGCTTTTAATACTTAACTATATAATAACTAACTTTATAATAAATAGCTTTTAATAGCTAACTATATAATAACTAACTATATAATAACTAACTATATTATAACTATCTATATAATAACTAACTATATAATAACTAACTATATAATAACTAACTATATAATAAATAGCTCTTAGTAACTAGAATCCTCTTCTATCTCTCCTACTTCTTTAAAATCTTCTATTTCTTTATCTTTTACTTCTTCTTCTATAATACTCCCTTCTTCTTTAGATAAGTATTTAAAGCCTATATTAAATAAACTACTATATATCTTAGGTATATAAAAAGAGCTATCTAAGCCCTCTAAATTACTAGATTATTGCTAGCCTTTTAAAAGCATTAATTTTTTTCTAGTATTATTTGTTAAATTAGTTCTTCTTTTAGTAATAATATTACTAGACTAGTTAAAACTACTTTCTACTGCAGCAGAAGTAGGAGGTATAGCTAAGTATTTTCTTGCTAATATAGATAAAATAGGAAATTTCTCTATATTATTCTTCTACCACTCTAAAGAATTTGCCTAAATAATAGTTAGTATATACTATATAATATTATATTAAATTATTTTAAAAATATTATAGTTATAGTCTATAAATAAATCTTTTATAGTTTTTAAAACTAGTTAAATATATTAAAAGTCTTACTTACTTTGTTTCCTATAGGGGATAAAGAATAATAATTTTCTAATTCATTTTCTCTTATTTTAGCTGCTTGTTGTTTACTTTATATAGGGTAAAAATCCTTAAATTCCTTAGGCTTAGGCTTAGGAATAGGTATTTTTAATTTATTTTTACCTATAGGCCTTTCTCTAGGCTTAGATAAATCTATAGTAAATCTATTTGCTTTTTTACTAGTACTACTAGTAGGAAGATCAGAAGAAGAATTAGAGTTATAGTTATTATCCTTAATTTTAATAGTTTTATTTAAACTAGGAATATATAACTCTTCTTTATTATTTTTTCCTAGATCTTTAATAATCTTTTGTTTTAGCCTAAAATATAGAAATAATAAATTAGTATATTATAACTATAAGTATATTAAAGGTAAATATAATAACTAGAAGTATATTAATATAGTTATTATAGTTAAGTTACTTACTTATTATATTCTTCTTTAAGATCTTTTTTTACTTTTACCTCTAGCCAAGAAGGTAAATAAGCCTTTAAATAAGTATTATTAAAAAACTGTTGTATATTCTACTTAGGTTCTAAAATAGAACCTAAAATATAAGGCTTAAATTTAGGATAATTAGCATATGTAATAGGTAAAGAAAAATAAGTATTAAGCTTATTTTTTCCTTTTTCTATAGCATCTATAAAGTGCTTAGCATAAGGGTCTTGTGGTTTATTACTCTATAAAATATATTAGTAAGTTTAGTAAAATTAAATTAATATTTAATAATTATTATTAATAATAAACTTAAAGATATTTATAGTAGTTTATTATATTAATATAAAAGATTAATAACTTACTAAGTCTCCTACTATAGGCTTTTGCTGTTCTTTATGGTAATTTAACTCCCTTTCTAAAGTTAAATTAATATTAGTAACCAAAATAATAGCTTATCTATAGTAGTAAAGGTTTAATATTGCATTTGTATAGTAGGGCATAAAAAGCTTCTAATAAATCCTTAATATGCTGTAGTTATAACTAGTTTCTTAGAATTATAGCTTTAAATATAGGGTTTTTAGTACTAGACCCTAGGGTAATTAAGGCTGGCTTTAATTCTAAAGCAGTACTAATTATTATATATATAGAATTCTATCTAGTATTATTACCTATTAAATTATTAGTTTATATATAAATATAATAATATTAATATAATTTATAACTTATTTTATAAACTTACAAAGAGGTATTTTAGTTCTATTATAGTTATAAGGTATAGTAGGATCTTTAAGCTCTTTATTATACTTAATAGCTTATAAAAACTCTTTATATAAGCTAGTATTATTTTTAAGTAATATAGCTATTCTTTTAATAGCGCCTATAATACCTAATATTATAGAGATAATAATTAGTATTTATTAAATTATTATTATTATTAATAAGTATTATTAAAAAAGTAATAGACTTACTAGTATTTGCCTTTAAGACTTTTTCTTTTTCTATAGTATTTAATTCTTTAATTTCTCTATTATAATCGTTAATAATAGTAATATTCTTAAACTCTTTAATAATAGTATCTTAGTAGAAGTATTAATAAAGGTATTAACAATATCTTTAGCAATAATATTAAATATATGTGCAGTACACCTAATATTAAATATATTATTATTATAAGATAACTTATAATTATTAATAATATTAGATAAAAAGGTATTATTATTATAGCTATTATCTCTAGTAAAGCTATAATAAGTTAGTTACTAGTTTATTATTTATATATAATTTAATAATTAATACTTACCTTATAACTCTACTAAAAGAATATTATAACCTTCTATAATATTAGACTTAAATACTTTACTAAGATATACACCAGTATGTGCACTATCTAGAGCCTTAAAGCCTATTAATATTATTAGTATATATACTCTTAATATAATATATTAGTAATTAAATAATAAAAAGTTAAATACCTAGGATTTTATAGTCTAATATAAAGTCACTATTAATAAAGGTACCTATAATGCCTAGGTAGCTCTTAGAGTCTATAGAAGTCTATATATCTAGTTGTAAAGATATATAACTATAGTTATTAAAGTAATTACTTAAGTAAAATAATATAGTATCTTTAGTAGTATTAAATAAAGTATTAATACTACTTATTACTTTACTATAGTATAACTTAGACTATTACTATAATATAATAAATATAGTTAGTTAAATACTATTATAAGCTATAGAATATTATTTTTAAAATTAACTTATAGATTAAAATATTCTAATAAATTATTAAAGTTATTAGAAGTAATAATATAAAAAGGTAAGTTATTATTAATTAAAAACTTAATACAGTTAATAACTGCTGTCTCTAGTTCAAAAATAGTATTTAAAAGCCAAGGTCTTTTAAAGTTACTATTTATAGAAGTATTACTTATAAAGTTATTAATATTTGCTTAACTTATTCTATAATTTCTACTATTAATCTAGTTTTTAACTATAGAGAGTTAAAGAGTTAGTTAATATCTTTAAAAGAATAATATTTAATAAATAAAATAAAATATATATATATATATAACTTACTAGATATTTTAGAAGGATCTCCTTCTTCTTCTTCTTTAATAATTATATTAGGATGTTTTTGTTTATAATGTACTTGGCCTTGCTAGCTTGAAATCTTCTAGCCTTAGTTTTAAAGCTAAAGTTACAGTTAGGCATATTACATTTACATATAATTTCCCTAGGTCTACTATAGTTAATAGTACTTAAATTATAAGTAAATAGCTTATTTACTATAATATAAGAATTAGTAGGCTTAATAGTATAAGTAAGACTATTCTCTGATGTGTCTATATATTAATTTTTTTTTCCTTTTATTTTATTAGTTAAAGAGTTTGCTGTAACTTGAGAAGAAGCTTCGCTATCTGTTATATTAGAAGAGCTCTCGTAAAAAGAATAAGAATCGTTAGATGCTGTTATTTTTTTAGATATATTTAATAATAAAATATAAAATATAGTTTTATAGGTTTTAATAAGTTATTTTAAAGTAATAGTTATAATATAATATAGTAAGTAGTCTTTCTTAAGGTTATATTTATATATTATATTATAGGTAATATAGTATATAGTGTTATAAGTTAAGTAAAATATAGTTAATAGTAAAGATAAAATAAAGAATTAGAAAGAGAGAAAAAGATAGTATATATATTTATTTTATTATAATTATTTACTATATAATAAAGTATATAACTAAGAAAGTATAACTATAAGATATAACTATAAGATAAAACTATAACTATAACTATAAAGTATAACTATAAACTATAATTATAAAGTATAAGTATAAAGTATAACTATAAGCTATAAGTAAAAACTATAACTTATAAACTATTACTTATAGTCTATAAGTATAAAGTATAACTATAAACTATAATCTATAAGATATAATTATACACTATAATTATTAAGTATAACTATAAAGTATAACTATAAAGTATAACTATAAAGTATAACTATAAACTAAAACTATAGAATATAATTATAAGATATAACTATAAACTATATAAATAAACTTATAAGTATAAATATTATTAGTATAGTATATAAATATAAAGTTTATAGCTTTTTAAAGATACTTATAATTTAAAATTATAAGTTACTTATTAGATTATTTATATTATAAATTAGTTATATAAGAGCTTCTTAAGTATTAATATTATATACTCTATATAACTTTTAGACTTTTTTCTAGGGTACTTCTTTTTAGATTATTTACTTTTACTTAACTAATCTTTTACTTATATATAATATAGTATAGTATTATTAATATCTTTTTAATTATTATATAACTACTTACTATAACTATAAGACCTTTTCTAGGGTACTTTCTTTAGAATATTTACTTTTACTTAATTAACTTTTTACTTATATAGTATAGTATTCTTAATATCTCTTTAAGTATAATATAACTATTTACTATAACTTATAAGTATAAGACCTTTTCTAGGGTACTTTTTCTTAAGATATTTACTTTTCTTTTACTAACCTTTTACTTATATAGTATAATATTCTTAATATCTTTTTAAGTATTATATAACTACTTACTATAACTATAAGACCTTTTCTAGAGTACTTTTCTTTTAAAAATATCTACTTTTTCTAAACTAGCTTATTGTTTATATAAAGTAATATTCTTAATATTCTTTTAATTATTATATAACTACTTACTATAACTATAAGACCTTTCTAGGGTAATTTCTTAACTTATACTACTTACTTATAACCAGAGTATTAAAAAAATACAATACAAATATAATATAAATACAATACATGTATTTGTATTTTTTTCTAGTATAATACAATACATGTATTTGTATTTGTATTTTTTCCTATACTTAATACAATACAAATACAAATACATGTATTGTATTTTGTATATTATACAAAATACAAAGAAAAAATACAAGATTAATTCTTTTTATATATATATATATAGTAGTCTAATAATATATAAGTAAGAATATGTTAGTAGGTTTATATATATATTTATATATTAAAAAAATATTTTATTAATACTAATACTATTACTTCTTTATATATATATATAAAAGTAGTTATATTATTATTTACTCTTAGTTACTTAGTTAGTAATACTAAGACTCCTTAGATTATTACTATAAAGAGTATTTAGAATAATATTAGTAATATAATATTTCTTTACTTCTTTAATATTATAGTTTAAAACCTTATCTATATTACTTTTTTATTAGTTATAGTAGTTATAACTAATACTATACTTTATAGTATTCCTAATAGTATTCTATTATATAATATACTAGTATAAGTAATAGTTTAACTTTAATTAAATATAATACACTATATTAATACTATTACTATTATATATATAGAAAGTAATTATATTATTATTTACTATTAGTTATATAGTTATTACTTTTAAGACTTTTAACTTTAATATTATAAAGTAATTAGGATAATATAAGTAGTATACTATTTTTTACTTCTTTAATATAATAAGTAAAACCTTTATTCTAATCTAGATTTTTTTTAGTTATAGTAATTATAACTAATACTATATTCTATAGTATTACTAATAGTATTTTATTATATAATATATTAGTATAAGTTATAGACTAAGTTTAGTAAAATATAATAATAAAAGCTATTAGATTAGTTACTTTAAAGTCTTAATAAGTACTATATTTTTTACTATTTATTAATTACTATATTAAAGTATAATTAAATATATAAAATATTAATTACTTATTATAATATCTTTATCTTATATTATAGTATTATATTATATAGTATAAGAATAAAATATTTAAAAGTATTTATATTTTACTATTCTTATATATTCTTCTAAAAAGATAGACTATATCTAGAGAAAAAACTAATTCCTAGTTAGTAATATATATAATTTACTAATAATATAGTAGTATTAATAAGTATAATAAAAGGTTAAAAATTAAAAAGTAAAAAGCTATAGATCTAAAGATCTTAAGTATTATAGTATTTATAACTTAAACTACTTTACTAAGTATAATTAAATAGTGTAATTAGATATAAAGATTTTATATTATACTTAAAAGTTATAGCTTATAACTTATACTTTATAAAGTATAAAACCTAAAGTATAATATAAATTATATATAGTTATATTATATATAATATACTACTATAAATAAGTTATACTAAAGTTCTTTATAAACTTAAAGTTATAATTCTTTAAGGTTATATAGCTTATAACTATAATATATACTTATTAGTTATATAACGTATATTATAATATATAACTACTTAATATAATATACTAATTAAAGAAAGAAGTACTTAGAAAAAAAGTCTTATAGTTATATATAGTATATAACACTTAAGAGAATTAATATATATATTAAGTGTTAACTATATAAATATTAATTAAGTTTATAATATAATATATATAATTATACTAAAAATAACTTATGAAATTATTATTATCTTTATATAACTATAGACTATATAGTTATTTACTATACTATAATAAATAAATTATATATAACTATAAACTATAACTTATATAAGTAACTTTTATATTTATATGTTTATTTTTATACTTTTATACTTATTATTCTAGTTATAACTATAGTTATACTTTATAGTTATATTATATAGTTATAGTTTATATATAGTTTATAGTATAGTTATAGTTATATTTTCTAGAAATAGTTATACTATACTTATAGTATATATTTATATTTATAGTTATAATATATATTAATATACTTTTTATAAGTATTTACTTATATAAACAAGTATATATATCTTTATAGTAAAAAATATTCTATTTTTACTTTTTTCTTAATTATTATTTTTATTTTTACTTTATTATATTTTACTTAATATATAAGATATATACTTATAGTTATAATAAACTATATTATATATATTATTAGTTATTTTATAGTTATTATAATTTATTATTTATTATTTATAAGTTATTTTAAAGTTATATTTATAGTTTGTTATATTATAATAGTTATATTATAGTAGTTATATATAGTAGTTATACTTTTTAGTTATTATTATATAATATTATAGTATATATAAGTTATATTCTTATATAGTTAATATATTAATAATTATATTATATATATATATAGTAAGTAGTATATTATAGTAAGTAGGTATATTACCTACTTTTTTATCTTTTAATAACTTAATTTAACTAGATTATATAAAATTAATTAAAAATATATATTACCTTATTCTTTATTAGTATCCTAAACTACCTTATAGGTTTATGTATTATATCTAGTCTTCTGTAATTACTAATTATTATACAAGTGGTTTACTACTCTCTATATAACCCCCCTTTTAGGATATTTCTTTACCTTAGCTTTAATAACGTCCTTTTCTCCTTGTAGTGCCTCTACTTTAGCTATATTAAGTAATCCTCTAAGACATAGTTAGGTCTTTTTAGCCCTCTAGCGCTTACTAAGTACTTTATCCCTATATAAAGTTAATAGTTCTCTGCCTTAATAATAGTAAGTTAATATACTAACTTACTAATACCTTTTAACTATAAGTTAATTACTTTGTACATTAGTGTTAGTAAACTTCCTTAATAGTCCTAATCTTTTTTTTTAATAAGTAGAGCTTTATACCTTTAATTACTATTATTAGTGTCTTTAGGTCTTATAAGCCTAAGCTAGTTAGACATAAGTTAACTAGTGTTAGTGTCTTTAGCTTAAAATCTAGGCAAGAAATAATAACTTTAGGATTAAAAGGTATAAGACTAGCCTATTAAAAACCTACTTATATGTTTATTTCTCTTATTAAAGTAAAGAATACTACTTTAAAGGTAAAAAAGAAGTTATCCTTAGTAATATATATAATTTATATCTATATTATTTTCTTAATTTCTTTGTTGTATAAGTACTTTAAAGGGCTAAAACAGCTAACATTAAGAGGCTAAAGCTTATATAATAAATAAAGAGGTATATATAAAGTAATAATACTTTCTTCTTTATAGTAGTTATTAAATTTAGTTAATTTATAGCTATTATAGCTATCTAGGATTAGAAGGTAATAAGTACCCTTTATATAAGACTTTATATACTAATTAAAGTGCTTTAGCTAATCTAGGCTAATCTTATTTATAGTTTATCTATTTTTACTTAGGTAAATACACTATATAACTAAAAATTTACTATTAAGGTACTATAACAGAAGGTAATATTTACCTTTTATAATAATATACAGAGGTATTACTTAGCTATCTGTATATACACCCTAAATAATAGAAACCTATTTATAATTACTAGGCTACTTTATACAAGGCCTTCTACGTTAGTTAGAAGTTATAATAACCTTTATATATAATAGTATTTCTATTAAGAACCTAGTCTTATTAAAATTATAAATATTATAATCCTATATCTTATACTTTATAATTATGTTTTATATAAGTGTAAACTAGCCTTATATAATCGTAGGATCCTTAGCTAAGGCCCTCTAATAGTTAATTTAACGTTAAAATTATATTTTTAATTAGGGTTATTATTATATAAAGTTCTCTGTTTATTAAGGTCTAATATATGTCCTATTGTATATATTAAGGAGTTAATTAGCTATATCTTGTACGTCTTCTTGTTACAGAGGAAATCCTTAATTAATTAGGTTAATAACCTTTTTAAGAATTACTTCCTCTTTAGATATAGTTATCTTTATTAATTTTAAACACGTCTTAGCTTATATGACTTTTTTAGCGCGTTAATAATAGAGTATAGTTTTAGGCATATTATAGATAGAGGCTACCTTTTGTATAAATAGATTTTAGTCTTTTTAGATAGCTATAATTACAAAGATAATTTAGCTTTCTTAAGAAGAGGATTCTATTATTGTATATAAAGAAAGGTTAATATAAGGATAAAGCTAGTAGAAATAAGGTAGACGTGTACTACTTACTATAATATGCTACTTACTATGTATATACGTTACTATATATTAATAAATTTAGTGTTATATTATATTTATTATTAATATAGTGCTTAATAGTTATTACTAAATCTTAGTTTTTAAGTATATAATATTTTAAGTAAAATATATAAATAATACTATACTATATATAAAAATTAAGTAATATTATATATAGTTAATTTACTAATTTTAATTATTTTTATTTTTTATATTGTATAGTTGTATATTATATAAAATATAATACAAATATAATATAATATAAATATAAATACATATATTATCTCTCTTATATAATATAATATAAATACATGTATTATATTTGTATTATATTATATTGTATTTATATTGTATTTTTGTATTATATTATATTTTGTATTTTTTTTAAACTCTCTGTATATAATCTTATCTTATTTTAGTATAATTAAATAAAGTCTAGTAATTATTAAAGAGGCCTTACTAAATACTTAGACTAAGATTACTACACTAGTTAAAGTAAATTATAAGGTTATAGTAAGCTTAAGTTATACTAATTACTATAATTTTAGTAGTAAAGGCTTATTACTTTCTTAAAGTTTATTTACTAAAGCCTAAAGTAATAATTATATTATTTTAATTATAAGTATCTTTAATCTAAAGGATTTATAAGTCTTAATTAAGCTATAGTTATTAACTTATATAGTACTAATTAGTAGTAAGTATCTTAATTATATAGTCTAAAGTGTCCTTTAAAAGATTTTAGGGGCTATCTCTTTAGTACTTATTTTACTTAACTATACTATTACTAGTCTAATTATATTATAAAGTTTATATCTTTAGTTTTATTATCTTTTTTATTTTTAATTAGCTACTATTTAGCTAATTAGTTTATTTTTTATTACTAGTTAGTTACTTATTTATATTAATTATTATTAGTTTTTTATAGTTTCTTTTATATTTTCTTTAATTAGCTAAACTTCTAGAAAAGAAGACTATTAAAAAAGTGTAAAGTAAAGGGGGAGACCTAAGCAGTATAGTAATCTAGAGAAAAACACTAATAACCTCTAAGGTAATATAAGATACTCCTTTAATTAGTTTAAGGTTTACTTTAATTAGAATATTAAGTCTCTTAGATCTAAGGCAAGTAATATCTTAATTATAGGAGGAGAGTATCTAATTAAAAGAAGTCTTATTATAATTAGAAGGGTAAAACTCCTAATTATCTTATATTATTATACTTAATTAGCTTACTAATTAAAAGGTTTATAGTCTAATCTAGGCAAAAGGTAGGTCTAAAAAAGAAGAAGAAAAGTTTATTATTGTTCTATTTATATAATTAGTCTCCCTTATATAGGCTCTTTACTTAATTAGACTAACTACTCTTCTATATTAACCTATCTTCTAACTTCTAATTAGCTTAAATTAATCTCTAAATTACCTTGCCTTATTCTAATATATATACTATAAAAGATATTTATTATATTTTATAACTAGGCTTAAATCTCCTAAGTTAAAATAAGTTAGATAAAATAAATATAGTATCTATATTCTATAATAATAATCTTATACTATATAATATAAAGAAAAATAAACTATTAAGTATAAGAAGAAAGATTAATAGCTTATATTACTTTAACTTCTATATACCTTATAATAATAACTATAGTAATAAGCAGAGATTTAAAAGTGTATTTTATATAGAATTTGTATTTTCTTTAAAATACAAGGCTTTTTAGACTAAGTTATAAATATTAAATTATATAATTAATAAATATTATAGATCTTAAAATTATTACAAAGGTTATCTAATATAGTTTCTATTTTTAGTAATTATATACTAAGATATACTAGTAAATACAACTTGTATTTATATTATATTTTTTGCCTAGCACTATATAATACATGTTAGTGCCTATACTAAAAATAGACTTCTTAAAACTAGAATAGAAAAGCGGGGCTATCTCCTAAAAAGGAAATAAAAATATTGATAAATTAAGAAGAAAAAGCTTTATCTACACCTTATTTTACTTTATTTTTATATAGCTTATATAAGCCTATATAATTACTAATACTCTTTTACTACGCTATAAAGGTCTTAACACTTATATAGAAACCTTATATTTTTTTTTAGAACTCTAGTAATAAGAATATACTTAATACTACTAATAATAATAAAGCTAATAAAGATAAAGATTTAGCTATACTATAGTATAATAGACTTAGATATATAGCTTACTCTTTATTACCTTACTTAAATAAAGCTACTATATTAAATAATAATAATAATAATAATAGTATATATATACCTAAGATAAATAATATATATAAAGCCTATTTAAAAGGGAAATTTATAAATAAAGTAAATAAGATAAGTAATAATAATAGACCTATATTAGAATATCTAGAAGTAGTAGCTTCTAATTTATATAGACCTATAACTTCTATAATATATAATAAGAATAAATAGTTTATTATATTTATTAATATATATACTAGATTTACTTAAGAATATCTTCTAAAAACTAAAGATTCTAAAGAGATATATACTATATTTAATAACTTTAAGAATCTAGTAAATAATAATACTAATAATAAAAGAATAAGAGAATTTAATATAGATAAAGGAAAAGAATTTAATAATAAAAGAATAAAAGTAATATATAATAACAAAGAAATAATATATAATATAAGACCTCCTTATATATATAAACCTAATAGTATAATAGAAAGAATAATAAGAAATATAGTTAATAAAATAAGGACTTTACTATATAATTCTAATTTACCTAAATATTTATAGGGAGAGGCTTTCTTAGCCTCTATATATATATATAATAGAGCCCTATATTCTTTTATAGATTATAAAACACTCTATAAGCATAGATATAAAATAATACCTAATATATCTAATATAAGAGTCTAGGGGAGTATATACTACTATAAAATAAAGACCCTAATATTAAAAAATTAGATTTAAGAGCTAATAAGGGCGTTATAATAAATTATAGAAATAATACTTATAAAATATAGGATATAATATAGAAAAGACCTATATAGTCTAGAGATATTACTATACTAGAAAATAACTTTATAACTAATAATAATAATAATAAAGAAAGTCTAGAAATAGATAATAATATAAATGAAGACCTTAATAGTAATAAAGATAATCGTAATACTAATAATAATATATCTAAAGATAATATAATAATAGAAATACCTAAGATTAATAAAGAAGATTATATAGACTATAAAGAAGATAATCTATTTAATACTATAGAAGATTACCCTTCTATTAATATATTAGCTCCTTTAAATAAAGCTAAAGATAAAGTATCTTATATACTATCTTCTAATATATTAACTAAACCTTCTACTTTTAAACAATTTCTAGAAGATAATAATAAAGATAACTAGATAAAAGGTATAAATAACGAAATTAAAGAATTAGAAAATAATAATACATAAACTATTATAAAAAATAATAATAATAATAATATTATTAAAGGAAGATAAGTATATAAAATAAAATAAAAACAGATAATAATAATAGAGAAAATATATAAGGCAAAATAGGTAGTACAAGGGTTTAATTAACACTTAGGTATTAATTATTTAGAATCCTTTAGTACTACTTATAGGCTAAGAAGCTATAGATATATAATAATATTAGCTATTACTAATAACTAGTATATACAACAATATAATATAACTAATGTCTTTATATATACTAATATTAATAAAAATATATATACTATAATTCCTACTAAATATATATATAATAAAGAAGATAATAAACTAGTTTTTAATAATATAAATCCTTTATATAATAATAAAGAATATATATATAAATTAAATAAGGCCTTATATAGTTTAAAACAAAGCCCTAGATTATAGTATAAGCACTTAAAAGATATATTTATAAAAGAAGGCTTTAAAATATCCCCTTATAATAAAGCTGTATTTATATATAATAAAAATAATAATAAAATAATACTAGTATATTACATAGATAATATATTAGTAGTTAAAATAATAAAGAATTTATAGATAATCTATTTAATAATATACTACTTAAATATATAAAAATAAAGTCTATAGGAATACTTAGTATATTTCTAGGAAATAAAATATATATAGATTATAAAAATCAAAGCGTATATATATATTAAACAAAATATATAGATAAGATATTAAATAAATATAATAAGAGAGATTTATATCCTTATAATATACCTATGGATAATAATATAAAATTATATAAGAATAAAGGACAAGCAACTAAGAAAGAAATATTAAAATATTAGCAAGAAATAGGTGCTTTAATATATTTAGCACTAAAAACAAGAATAGATATAACTCTTCCTATTATAACTTATTCTAGATATAAAAGTAACCCTTCTAAAGAGTATTCTATTACCCTTAATAGAATATAGGGTTATTTAAATAAATATAATAATTTAAGAATATATTATAACTATAATAATATTAATAATTTTAATATAATAGGTTATACTAATTCTAACTAGGCAGAAGATCTTAATAACAGAAGATCTACCTCTAGTTATATATATACTTATAGGTATTATAATCTTATTAGCTAGAATTCTATAAAACAAAAAACAGCAGCTTTAAGTACCTATAAAGCTAAATATATAGCTTTAACAGAGGCTATAAAAGAAGCTATATATTTATATAATAGCTATAACTATTTAAGGATAAATCTAAGGTTTAGTAATTTAAATAAACCTAGAATATTAATATATAATAAAGTAGCTTAAAAGCTAGCAGAAAATCTAGAATTTTATAAAAAAGTTAAGTATATAAATATAAAATATCACTTTACTAGAGATACTATAATAAATAAACAAGTATATCTATATTATATAAATACAAAAGATAATATAGTAGATATTTTAACTAAACGTTTAGGAAAAGTTTTATTTAATAATTAATAAATACTATAAATATAATAGATAAATATATAATACTTAAATATAATAAATAAGAAGAAAATAAGAATATAAGAAATAAGTATATAAATAGTAATAATAATAATAATATATTATAAAGAAGAGTAATATATATATATATATATTAGTATATAAGTAATATAGCTAGAGGCAGTAGGTTATATAATATACTACCTACTAGTAAAATCCTCTACCTTGCTTATACACAAGGGTACTACTACACTTATACTCTTACTTTACCTTATTAACTAGTTAACTATTAATAACTATAATTAACTACACTTTTTTACCTTTTATAATACTATAAACTTAAGATATCTTATTAGTTAATTAGTAAAAAACTAATATTAATTAATAGTTAATTATTACTAATAACTAGTAATTAATAAGGCTTACTATTACAAGAGTTTACTTAGCCTACTATAACCTAGTAGACTACTAACTAAGTTAAGTATTATTAAGGCTACTTTACCTCTATAAGAAATACTATAGTGTCTATTACACTATTAGAACCTCTTTAATAAGTAAGAACTTCTTTTATACTAACTATAGTGCTATTAAAAAGAGACACTTAAGTAGTAATAATTACTACCTTATTTAACTTTCCTCTTTATCTTTATATTTACCTCTTTAGAAAACTATCTTTATTTACTTTATATATATAAAAATAACCTAGCACTATCTAGACTTATAAGTGTAAGCTATATTAAAAAAAACCTTACTACTTAATTACTACTATAAAAGTTATATAGTAATTATTACTAATTAACTTTAATAACTAACCTTATAATAAGTTAATCTAGTAGTACCTTATACCCTAAGATGCTTACCTCTATAGTAAAATATATTAACTATAAGAAGTATAACTAAGAAATCCTTTTTAATAAGTAAGACCTTTCTACTATTTACTCCTATTTTATGTATTATATAGCTAAATAGGCTAAATACACCCTTATAGGCTATAAGTAGTGTATTAAGGGAAAATATATTTAAAATATATTTTTATTAAGGGCTTTTTAGAGTATACTATAGTTATAGAGCTTAAAGTTACACTAGAAATATAAGAAAATTATAATAATACTAAATATAAATTCTACTTTAATTAGATATAAGTAGCCTTAAAGTTAGGGTTAAGGTTACTAAGGAATTAACTCTTTTATTAAATATGCACTATCTGTATTTTGTATTTTGTATTTTTTTTGAAAATATAAAAATACATTTTTTCTTTAATATTTATTTAAATCTAAGAAAAATACTTAAAGTTACTAGCTTATAAATCTAGAGCCTTAAGGACTTCAAAATAAGATAGGCACTTAGAAAAAACTTTAATAAGTATATATATAGATTAAATCTAATTCTTTAAGGAAAAATACATTTTAAAATACAAATACATTTTTAATACACTGGCTATAAGCTATAAAAGGACTTTTAATATTACTTTAATAAATAAGATAAAGACCTCTTTAGTGCTACTAGTAAAATACTACTATTAATCTTTTATAACTTCCTTCTTAACTAAGGTGTCTTTATACCTAAAGACTATTAATAGATTACTTTATACTTTATTACTATTATTAATAATAATAAGTTTTATATATAAATAAATAAAGAAGTTAAGAAAGTATAGTATAAGTTAGTAATATTTAATAGGCTTATTAAAATATATAATAGCTTCTTAAAAAATATTTAATATAGTTATATTAGCCTAAAGTAGTATAAGTAAAAACAGTAATAGTAACCTATTACCTATATAACTAAATAAAGCCTAGTAATATTTATAAACCTTAAGTAATAACTAGTAATAATATAGGCTTAACTTAATAAATAAGTATAGAAGTTATAGTAATAAAAGTAGTAAACCTTAGTATTATTAAAGTAGACTTAATCTATATAAGATTTACTACTTCCCTTATATAATATAATATAAGGACTATTTTAACAAGGTAATAGTCTATTATCTTTCTTTACTTATTATTAATTATAATAGAAACCTTTTATTTATTTATACACTAATCCTATAGAACCCTAAGGTATAGGATAGCTACTACTAATTAAGAATAGTACTACTAGTAACTATTTTTATTAGAAGTATAAGAATTAAAATTATCTCTTATACTCTTAATACTTCTTTATCTTATATTTTCTCTATTATAAAGGTTATATATATACAAGATATATATATTTATAATCTACTAACTTAGTAAATTAA
This sequence comes from Colletotrichum navitas, assembly GCF_030913465.1. NCBI lineage: Eukaryota > Fungi > Ascomycota > Sordariomycetes > Glomerellales > Glomerellaceae > Colletotrichum > Colletotrichum navitas. Next base: position 17,419 of record NW_026850811.1, read on the forward strand.
TATATATACTAATTACGTAAGCATGTCTAATTACGTAATCACTAGAAGATAAAAGAAAGTACTAGAATATCTAAGAAACCTCCTCTTAACACTATCTCTTTAACAAGGTTACTACTTTAAGTTAGGGTTATTTAACTAGGGTTATTAAGTTATATAATCTTAGGTTAATTTATAAGTAGCTTACGTAAGTATAGAATATTCTAGTAAGCTAGATAGGTCTATATAAGGGCTAAATTTCTTCTTGTTTCTAGTCTATCTTATTCTCTCTCTAAGTAAGCAAGTAAAATAGAATAGTTAGTAATAAAATAATAAGACTAACTATTATACTCTCTTTATATCTATATCCTTATATCTTTATATTTACCTTTGTTATTCTATATTTTTGCTTCTATAGGATATATCTTTATATAAGAGATATACTCTCTTATATACTCTTAGGCTATTATTCTCTCTAAGAGATCTAAGCCTACCTATTATACTAATAGGTTATAAGCCTAGGTTATATACCTAGGGTATTTCTATTACTATAAGAGTTATATATACTCTTTAGTAGCCTATTTATCTATCTATAAGGTAGATCCCTTATACTATCTTTTCTTTATAAGAATATTAAGGTAAAAAGAGTAAGCCTTTAGTATTTCTTATAACTAAGAGACAGTATTTAATATCTACTAAACAAAGGTTATATAAGTCTATTAGTAGTAGTTATAAAACCCTCTAACTACCTTATATATCTTATAAAGATATATATTTATCTAAAGAGGCAGAAAAAGTAAGACCTTTATTCTATAGGTTAAAAATACCTATCTATTTCTAGTAAAAATACTAGAAGAAAATAGCAGATCTTATTAAGGCTACTATAGGCTATTTAATACCTTAAGAATAATATCTCTAAAGAACTAATAATTAGAATTCCTAGATTACTTCTATTTATCTCTTCTTTAAACTACTTAAGTTAAATATCTATTTTAAAGAAGAAGATAAATATAAGGATATATCTAAAGAATAGAAAATATAGTCCTTATTAATTATAAGGTAAAACCTTTAAAAAGAACCCTTATCTTTAGTATTTAACTTAAAGGATCCTAAGGATACTTTAAATATACTAAAGTCTTCTTATAAGGGAACTAGCCCTGTTCTAAGGCAATAGTTATACTTAGAATTTTACACTATTAAACTAGAGAATTATAATACTTTAAATAAGTTTATTAGCTCCTTTAAGGGTTATATCTTTAAGCTTAATAATATAAAGGCTAAAATAGAAGATATAGACTAAAAAATAGTCTTTATAGCTACTTTAAGTAGTTATTTTCCTGTATAAGTAGAGAGATAGAGAAGTGCTTTAAGAACTAAAGAGCCTCCTTCTCTAGAAGCCTTTATTAATAATATATTAGACAAAAATAGACATAAAAATAATACGCCTATGTCTAATAACTATAATAGAAGCCTTTCTTCTAATAAAGGTAATTCTATTAAAGAATATAAGTATCCTTTTAATAAGGATAAAAAACCCTATAAATAGGGAAATAAGGGGTTTAAAAGACCTAAAGAAAAGTTTAATAACCTAGAATTAAACCTATAGCCTATTAAAAACAGAGAAAAGGCAACTTTCACTATAACCTACTAGACTAACTAGCCTCTAGAAGAGGATAACTAAGAGGGTTAATATTACACTTATAAGGCCTATCTTAACTATCTAAGTTAACAAGACAACTAGTTATATAATATAGGTTTAATAGTCTATATATTAAATAACAAGGACTATTTTATAAACCTATTAACTAAGGAAAATATTCCTATAGTTAATATAGGTGTAGGACCTATTAGACCTAAAGGAATAGGAACTATAATACTTCCTATATACTTTAAAGGGGAAATTAACTATATAAGGTTAAATAATACCTTATATATACTAGAATTTCCTATATCTATATTTTTAGGCCTTCTACACTATAAAGAAGGGGGATTTCTTATTAACTAAAATCTCTGTAATAGCAATAGAGAGCCCTTTGCTAATATTAATATAGTAAAGAGAGGCTTCTATCTAAATATTACTAGACCTCCTAAGAGTAACCTTCTATATAATATAGAAGAAAGCTCTTCTTTATCTCTAGAAGATACTAAAGATAATATATCTTCTAAAATAGAAGATAATACCTTTTTAAAAACAAAAGAAGAGGTATATATTACTATAATAAAAGAATAGTATTAAAAACTAGCCTATCCTTCTTACCCTTACTTAGTTAAAATAGCTAAGTTAACTAAGGGAATTCCTTTAGATAAACTAAAGGAAGAAGACTTAAACTGCCTTAACTATATTTCTTCTAAGTTAACTAAGCAATAGCCTGAGATTAACTATAATAGGGTAACTATTCCCTTAAAAAAAGTATATATAGATACTTTTAAAATAACTTTTACTTCTATAAATAGATATAAATATACTATTCTATTTATAGATAATTATTTTAGCCTTAAAGAAATAGAATTCTCTAAAACTAAAGAGGATATAATTAATATCCTTAAAAATAAGCTAGAATACTATAAAAATTAGGGGTATAATTATCCTAAGTGTTTACGCTTAGATAATAGAACTAAATTTAATATAGGGGAATTAACTACCTATATTAAAGAAAAAGATATTATTTTAGAGCCTTCTACGCCTTATACACTAGAATAAAACAGTATAGTAGAAAGAACTAATAAGGCTATTCTAGATAAGTCTAGAACTATTATAGTAGTAAATAACTTACCTAAGTTTCTATAGGATATAATTCTTAAAGAAACTACTAGGTTATTAAATTATACTACTATAAAACGCCTAGATAAGACCTCTATAGAGGCTTTTCTAGACTATTATTATTCTAATAAGGATAATAAACTAGACTTATCTATTATACGTAAAATAGGCTCTAAGGTCTTAGTATATAGACCTAGAGAAAAGTGTATTTAGTTAGATAAGCTAAATACCTATATAGAAGAGGTATTTATTTATCTATAGAAGGAAATAATATATACACTATATATATTCTTTCTAGGCCTTATAGGTCCTCTATAGTAAGGACCTTATATATTAAATTTATAGAAAGTACTATAAGAGAGGGAGAAAAAACTACTATTCTTTCTAGTAATTCTATAAATAAGTAAATTATTCCTTCTTCTAATATAGAGGTTAATATACCTTCTATATCTAAAGAAGAAAAAAATAAATATAAGGCCTATAATAATACTATAGAATATAACTATAGTATATAACCTCTAGAGCCTACTACTTTAAAACAAGCTCTAGAAGGCCCTAAAAAAGACCTCTAGCTAAAAGCTATATATAAAGAACTAGCCACTATTATCTAAAGAGGCACTTTAAAAGCAGTAGAACCTAAAGAAGTATATAAGTCTTCTAGGGTACCTTTAACTACTAAATAGGTCTTTAAGAAAAAATTTAATATTAACAGTAATATTAATAAATATAAGGCTTGCCTTTGTGTTAAAGGTTTTAGTAAAAATATAGCCTTAATTATTTTTAAACCTTTACTATAGGAAGTAACCCTACTACTTATAGAGTGTTATTAGCTTTAGTAGTAGCCCTAGACTAGGAAATCTAATAAATAGATATAGTTAAAGCCTTTTTATATAGGGACTTAGAAAAAGAGGTCTATATAGACCCTTCTAATATCCCTTTATCTAATTTCTTTATTAAATATCTTAACCTAAATACTATAGGTTAGGAAAATAAAGATTAGATATTATTACTTCTTAAGGCTTTATATAGCCTTAAACAAGCTCCTAGGCAATAGTAGTTAAAGATAAAATCTATATTAAAGGATATAGGTTTTATATCTTTAAAGTTAGACAAAGCTACTTATTATAACTAAGATAAAAATAATCCTTGTTATATTATTACCTACGTTAATAATTTTCTTATATATAATAAAGATATTAAGTATATAGAAAATATTAAGGGTAAAATCTCTAAATATATAGAGATACAAGACCTAGGAGAAGTTTCTAAGTTTTTAGGGCTATATATAACTAAGATAGACCTAAAAGGTCTATAACTATCTCTTAAGCTAACTATATCTAATAGCTTCTAGAAAGGTTTAACTTATTAGAAGCAAAAACAAATAATATACCTATATTAATAAGTATATTAAATAGCCCTCTAGGCAACAAGATAGAAGGATATACTCCTTCTAAGGACCTATTAAAGGAATATTAATAACTTATAGGTTCTCTTATATACGCTATGTTTATAACTAGGCTAGATATAGCCTATAGTGTATCCTTTACTTCTTATTACCTTTATAACCCTATAGAATTCTTACTTAAGTAAGCAAAAGGTATATTAAGATATTTAAAAAGACTATTAATTATAATATTACCTATAAAGGTAATATAGATAATAATAGCTCTAATACCCTTAACCTAGTAGGATATACTAATTCTAACTAGGTAAGTTATAAAGAAACTAGAAAATCTACTTCTAGTTATCTTTTACTTTACTTAGAGGGCCTATTAGTTAGAAGTCAAAAAAACAGTTAACTATCTCTCTATCTACTACTAAGGCTAAATTTAATAGCCTACAAGAAGCTATTAGAGAGGCAGTCTAGTTAAAGGGCTTATTATCTAAAATAGGGTATAATATAACCCCTATTACTATTAAAATAGATAATAATATAGCCTTAAGCTTAGCCTATAACCTGAATATTATTAAAGGACTAAGTATACTGCCTTATATTACTATTATACTTGTTAAGAGGTTAAAAAAGGCAATATAGAAGTAGAATATATACCTACTTCTTCTATACCTACTAATAGCTTAATAAAACCCCTTTCTAGGGTTAAATTCTAGGAATCTGTTAAGCTAATAGGCTTATATAATAGAAATAAGCCTATATAATATACCTATATATTAGTATATATTTCCTAATATTTTTAGGACTTTTTCTTAATAAGTTATTATACTTATTAAGACTATCTCTAGATATTATATTCTATTCTAGGGTACTTTTTATTACTTATTTTACTCTATAATAGAGTAAAAGAGGGAGTATTAGAAGTATAAGAACTAAAAGTATCTCTTATACTCTTAATACTTCTTTATCTTATATTTCCTCTATTATAGAGGTTATATATATACAAGATATATATATTTATAATTTACTAACTTAGTAGATTAATATATATATTAATTACATAAGTATATCTAATTACGTAATCACTAGAAGATAGGAGAAGGTACTAGAATATCTAAGAAACCTCCTCCTAACACTATCTCTTTAACAAGGTTACTGCTTTAAGTTAGGGTTATTTAACTAGGGTTATTAAGTTATATAATCTTAGGTTAATTTATAAGCAGCTTACGCAAGTATAGAATATTCTAGTAAGCTAGATAGGTCTATATAAGGGCTAGATTTCTTCCTGTTTCTAGTCTATCTTATTCTCTCTCTAAGTAAGCAAGTAAAATAGAACAGTTAGTAATAAAATAATAAGACTAACTATTATACTCTCTTTATATCTATATCCTTATATCTTTATATCTACCCCTGTTATCCTATATTCTTGCTTCTATAGAATATATCTTTATATAAGAGATATACTCTCTTATATACTCTTAGGCTATTATTCTCTCTAAGAGATCTAAGCCTACCTATTGTGCTAACAATTTTTCTCCCTAGTAATTAGGTACTTTAACTAAGATTATTACTAATAAATCTAAGTATACTAGTAAGATATATAATATATTTAATATTAAGTTAAACTTATTTTATAATAACTATAGTAAAATTAGTATTAAAAGACACTAGATAGTATTAGCCTTTTTATTAATACTTAAAGGTAAAGCTTTTATTTTTTATTTTACTTAAATTAGTAGTAAGAATATCTAAGACCTTACTACTATAGTTACCTAAATAAAAGCTTACTTTAAAAGCCTTAAAGCTATTTAGATATACCTTACTAAGTAGTAAAATACTACCTTTTACTATATTATATATAATAACCTTAAGAAAAATAAGCTTAAAGTGCTTAAGAAGCTTATTAATAAGCTTACTTTAATCTAGTAAGTACTACCTAATAGCTACTATAATAATAAAGTCCTTTAATCCTAGCTATTAAATACTTACTCTAGGGTTTATAAGTATAAATTATACTTATTTAATCTAGTGTCTATATTAAAAGAAGTCTATAACTATCTATAGTTATTAGTAAGTACTATAATAAAATATAATAATAAGGTTAGTTAGTACTAAGTAGACCTTAATAATTAATACTAGGTTAACTACACCTACTATAGCTAAAGGTATAACTAGTAATTTAGTAATAACTATAGTAATAGTAACTATTATAGTAATAATAATAGTAACTATAATACTAAGAAGTACTATATTTACTATAAGCTAAGTTATTAGTTAATAAAATATACTACTAATAAGTAATATAATATATATTAATAATTTAAAAATAACTACTAGGTAAAAGACTTTTTACTAACTATATATTAAACCTTTTTTTCTAACTATAAAGATAGTTACCTATAAGAAGAAAAAAGTAATAAAGATAATAATAAAGACCTTAGTTATTACCTTTAAGGTAACTATATTCTTAAAAGTAGTAAAAATAAACTAAAAGGTAATACCTTTTATACCTCTACTATATTCTTTAGTAGTACTACCTTTAGTAGTAATAAGCTTACCTTTAGCCTAGCTAACTAAGCTATCTATTACTAGTTAATAAAAATTACCCTTAATATAGTATTATTAGATCTAGCTATCTCTTTTATATTAAATTATTACTTATTAGGCACCTTTTAAGGTATCTTACTAAATATAGGTGTAGTAACCTTTTTTATTACTAGTTACTTATAAGTAACTATATTATAATAGATCTAACTATTAGTAACTATTAATATAGCTACTACTAGTAAAGTAAAGATCTAGTTTAATAGTAGTAATACTATTTACTTAAAGGGCACTATTATAGTTACTATACTATTTAGGCCTATTACTTTTTATATAATACCTATAAATATACCTTTTTTACTTTACCTAGTAGATATAGATTAACTATTTATTTACTTTAATAACCTTATAAACACCTTTTAATAAAGTAATATTATAGTACTAGTTATATAAAAATAAAGGTATTTATAGATACTCCTTAGTTTACCTAAATATAGTAGAAAGGTATAGGGTAGTAGAACAGGGTAGAATTTTAGGTTTTTCTTTAAGTAGTTTTTTTTTACAAGTGTTTTTTTAGCTAATAGAGCCTTAACTATCCTAATTAGGACATTAAATACTAATTAAGACTAATAAGATAAATAGGACATAGAATTTAATACCTATAAGTTAACCTCTACCTTTAACTATAACTTTATTATTATAGTAATATAACTAATCCTAGATATTCTTTAGATCTTATATACCTAATTAGGCCTTTCTAGCTTAATTAAGTACTTTACCTACCTTATAACTATATAACTAAATAATAAGACCTTTTATATATAGTTCTATACTACTTAGTAATAATAGTATTACTAACTAAGTTTAACTACTAACTAGAGATAGATGTTTAATTAATAAACTATAGCCCTAATTAGACTAAGGTCTATTAATTAACGTTGTTATCTTCTTAGATAAGGGTTAGTAAGTTACCTTTATGTTTATAGGCGCTTAGGGTGCACTAGTAATAAGACCTTTAGGTAAAGTTATTTAGATTAGTTATATATATACTAGCTATTTTACTACCTTATATATTAATATCTTACTTAGTTTTAATAGTACCTTATAGTAGAATTAAACTACTAATCTTTTTATTACTAGTAAGATAGTAATCTTTTCTTATAATAAATTAATAACTAAACAACAAGAACTAATATAAGAATAATAAAAGACTAACTAGACTAAAAAGAAAAAATAAAACTAACCTAATTAAATATATAGGTATATATTTAACCTTAAGAAAGACCTAACTAAATAAAAGATAAAGAAAGTAAAAATTAGTACTATCTACTAGTAGTATAAGAGATAAGACTAAGAATCCTATATACTAGCCTTCTCTTCTCTTTAA
>NW_026850812.1:0-25358 GCF_030913465.1 Colletotrichum navitas
CCTATAGCTATAAAGGTTACCCCTCTTGCTAGGCCTACTTTCTACAGCTGTAAAAAGAGCCCCCTTATTAAGCCTACTTTATAGCTATAAAAAGTACTCCCTTATTAAGCCTGCTTCCTACAGCTGTAAAGGTTACCCCTCTTGCTAGGCCTACTTCCTATAGCTATAAAAAAAGCCTCCTTATTAAGCCTACTTTCTATAGCTATAAAGGTTACCCTTTTTACTAGGCCTACTTCCTATAGCTATAAAAGTTACCTTTCTTACTAGGCCTACTTTCTATAGCTATAAAGGTTAGCCTTTTTACTATACCTATTTCTTATTTACCTTAAGAAAAGTAACCTTTTTTATATTTAAAATACCTACTACCTAGCTACTTTCTTATAATATAGCTATAAGGATTTATTATTACTACTAACTATTTTTACTAACTTTATATCCTCTAAACACTAGGCTAAAGTAGTTATCTATTTATATAATTCCTTATTATCCTTTTACTACTAAGAACACTAGACTAGCTTCTTATTTATTACTAAGATAAGGTTAAAATTTAGCTTTAACTTAGTTAACTCTCCTTTTATATAGACCTAGCTAGTGTTAACTTATTTCTGCTTCTAGGTAAGTAACCTTACTTTTTACCCTCTATGCTTTAGCTTCTACTAAAGGTATAGGTTTAGTTAGTTAAGTAGCCTTCTCTTAGTAAAGATAGTTATAATAAGATAGGCTACACTATATTCTTTAGCCTACTATAGAGGGATACTATAATCTTTAGATTAAGGATCTAGTAGTATAGATTAAAAGAAGATATTTCTTAAAGACACTACTAGGGGTATACCTTCTACTTACTAAAAGCTACTAAATTAAGTATCTTAGTAAAGATCTTATAGTAGTATAAGATACTAAGCTTAGTTAAAATAGTATAGTCTAGACTATATTCTCTAATAGGGTCTAGGAATAGTCTTTTACTAAAAAGTATTATCTTCTTTATTAGCTAGTATTACTTTTTAATTAACGCTAGACACTTTAAGGAAAACAGTATATAAAGTTTACTAAAGAGCTTAAGGTAAAGACCTATATACTCCTAGTGTTAAAGAACTTTATTCTCTATATATACTTACCTAAAGTATAGCTCCTAGTTACTAATTATATCTTATATAATATTAATAAGTTAATATAGGTAACTAAGACTATTTAAGAAATAACCCTTAATATTATTATTACTTAATTCTATACTAGAGGTAATATAAATACTAAAGTTCTAGTATTTTTAGATAAAGTAGTAAGCCTACTATACCCTTAAAAGTAAGTATATTATATATAAGTACTAGAGGATTAGGCGTTAGTTAATAAACTCTTTATAGAGCTTAGTCTAAGCTTCCTTAAAGGTATACTTAGTTTTAGTAAAAACAATAAGCTTCTATATTATTAGGACCCTATAATATATATAAAGGGGAGGCTTATCTACTAGTATAGTAACATAGGCCTAGTCCTTATTACTAAGCTAGGCTATTACTTATATTATTAGCTAATAGGCCTTATTATTAGACTTACTACTATTACTACTATAGGTGTAGTCCTTAAGCTACTTTTGCTTAGCCTTAAGTATAACATTAGAATTAATATAGTAAATATAGAGTTATTACTAGACACTAGGGAACTACTTATTTAGTATAGCCTTTATTTATTTATTATAGTCTATAATAATAATAGTAAGGTAATAGACTAAGTGTTAGTCTATAAGTTAGTAAATACTTACTAAGAAAAACTAGAAACCCTTTAGCCTCTTGTTATTAATAAGGCTAAATATAGTGTTATAAATAGACCTAAGGTAGGTTTATCTAGTAGCCTAGAAGAGTAGGAGTTTAAAGTAATTAGTGTTATAGGTGTTATTAAAACTAATTACTTTAGGGAATTACTTTTATATTTAGAGATAGTAAGGAAAGGTCTAGATAAGGCTAATAAGTTAGTCTAGCTTATCCTCTACCTACTTTACTATATATAGGATATCTTACTTATTAAATAGCTTAAGTAAAGCTATAGTAAGTAAATACCTATCTAGCTTCTCTTAGTTTATATAAGCTCTAGTGTTATAGATATCTTACTAAGTAAATAAGGAATCTAAGAACTACTCTTAAATAATAGCGTATATATTATATACCTAGATACTAACTTATTAGCTTATTATATTAATAGCGTCTATTATAGGCTAAGTTACCTTATAATAAGAAGGATATATAGATGCCCTAAGGCTAAGACTATAGTTATACTAACTATACTAAGAGTCTAAATAATAATGTAATAGCTATTACCTCTCTTAAAAAGCTTCTATAATTATTTACTATTTATAGCTATTCTTTTAGGACTTACGCTATTAAATACTAGTACCCTTTATAGGCCTAGGCTTACTAAACTAATTATATTAGATAGTGTATTATATAACCTAGCTATAGTACTAATATTTATACTACTTTATAATACTAAATCTATTAGCCTTTATAAAGGTATTAACTTAATTAAAAAGGGTATTAAAGGTTTATTCTAGATTACTAAGAATTAGTAGATTTAGGATTTTACTTATAAGAGGAGAAGAGGATCTATTACTTTAGGTGTAGTAAGAGGCTATAGTTTAGAAAGAGGCTTTACTTTAAGGGAAAGGTTATTATTAGGGTAGTAAATAAGGTAATAGATTAGCTTAAGGACCTTATTATTTTTACTATTAATAAATATACTTTTATTATTAAAAAAGTACTATTATTAGCTACTAATTAGTCTTAATAACCTATTAAATAAGGTTAAAAGTACTATTAAACTACTATATAGTAGGATAAGGAGGTTATTAAGACTACTTATAAGGAGGCAAAAGGTTATACTTTAGAGAAAGTTAAAAGAGAATAGTCTACTAAGTTTTTGTTGTCCCTTTAGAAAAATAGTAAGTAAAGTAAAGTATTAGCTTTATACTAGGGTAATATAGTTTATAGTATAAAAGAGGTTATATATCTTATAGTAAGCTTAATAAAAGCTTAGCTACAAGGTTACACTGCCCCTTAGGATTACTAGCTCTATAGAACTAGCTAACACTAGGATAGCTGCTTTTAGAGGAGGAAGATAATAGTAAGTAGCTAAATAATAGTAGTAAGTTATAATTAATTACTAGTTGCTTTCTTAAGATATAACCTATAGTAAAAAGATAAAATAGTTACGTTTTATACTATAGAATATATTATAAAGCTATAGTAAGTAAATACTATAGATAAACCTAAGGTTAAATAAATTAACCTTATTATAAAGAGGGATATTATAAGGAGGGATAGGAAAAAGAGGGCTACCTTGTGTAGGTCTAGTAGAATTTGGTTGCACTAACATTTGTTTTTTAGACCAATCAGAGAGCGTGCATCTCATGCCTATGTAAGACTTATGCCCATGTATTAATTCCTTATGCCTATATATTAATTCCCTATACTAAAAACAACACTATTAGTAGTAAAGCAGTACCTAATGCCTTATATAGGACCTATATAGGTTATAATAAACTACTATATACTAAACACTATTATAAAGAAAGACTACTACTTACTTTCTTTAATTACTAAGGCTCTTTAATAAGTAAAAGTAGTAAAATAGTATACTAAAGTAAATATTGTAGTAGTATTCTATAAAACAAAAATAATAAAACAAGATAAGTATAAGACAATATTCTATATATATTATAGGCTTTTTAAATAGTTTATTTACTTTTTTAAGTTAACTAATATACTTATAAGCTAATAGTACTTTATTAATAATACCTTATATAAATTCTTTAATAACTATATTACTATATACCTTAATAATATCTTTATTTACTTAAGTAGTACTAAAGAGGACTATAAAAAGAAAGTATATAATATTTTTATAAAGTTATATATATAAAGGCTTAGCCTAGATATAGCTAAAAGTAAATTTAGTATTAAGAAAGTAAAGTATATTAGGTTTATACTTAAGGTAAACTAAGGTATATCTATAATAAAGATAAAATATATACTATAAGTAAATAGTTAGTACTTAAATTAGTTAAAGAAGTCTAGAGTTTCCTAGGGTTTACTAACTACTACTAAATATTTATTAATAACTACTTTATAATAGTAGCCTCCTTTATAAGGCTAACTAAGAAAAATATAACTTTTTACTAAAATAAAGATTATAAAAAGGTATTCTATAATATTAAGAAGTACTTTTAATATACTTTACTACTATATAACTTTAATTTATTAATACTAATATTTATAAAGACTAACTACTTTAGTTATACTACTAGTAGTATACTAATATAAAAAGATAATACTAGTTAGTATTAACCTATTACCTTTTACTTATATAAGCTTACTTTTACTAAGTATAATTACTTAATCTATAATACAGAAATACTTACTATTATTAACTACTTATATATATAAAAAGTAAAGCTTAAAAATACTAAAAGTATATTTATAGTAGTTATAGACTATAAGTCCTTAGAATACTTTATAAAAAAATAAAAACTAATAAAATATTAAAGCTAGTAAATAAAAGTCCTCTTAAAGTATAACTTTAAAATAATATACTAACTAAGAAAAAAGGTAGTAGTCTTAGATATACTTTTATAGTATAAATAAGTTACCTTAAAAAGTTAAGATAATAAGTAAAAGTAAAAGTAAATTATCTAAATAATCTTTAATACTATAATACTTATAGTATATAGTATAAGTATACTACTTATACTATATATAACTACCTTTAATAATAATAACCTATAGTAACTATAAGACTTAATATAAGATAATAATACCTTATTTTAAAAGTTTACTAAGCTATTTTTAGTAATACTTATAAGTTCTCTTTTACCTTATAGCTATATATTTAGGTTATAGACTATATACTTAAGAATAAGTCTTAACTTACCTAAAGAGAGAGGCTATAAGTACTAGGTAGCTAAGACTTTAAATCTTTTAATAATAGCCTATATACCTAGTTAATCTAATAAAGCTATAACTTAACTATAACTAGTTACCTTAGGTATAATAGTATACTAAAGATACTATTATATTAGTTTTATTAGCTAAAGTAAATATAAGTAGTATACTACTTTATTTATAACTATAATATATATAGTAGTAGTAAACTATAATAAAAAGTAAAAAAAGGCCTTTTAGAACTACTTAGTATACTAAAGTATCTCTAAAATAACTTATTAATAAACTTTATTATTAACCTCTTAGTATTAAGGCTAAACTAAGCTAAATATATATAGGTTATTATTAACTAACTAAGTTAATTAGTAACTTTAAGGCTATAGTAACTATAGAAGTAAAAAGTTATATAAAGTACTTCTTAAATTACTACTTTTATTTTTATAGTATACTTAAGAGTATAGTAAGTAACTAAAGAAATAACTAAATAAGCTACTTTAGTATTACTTTTATATACCTACTAAGATAATATAATAACTTAGTACTTCTTACTACCTCTAAAGTAATAGTACTACTAAGAGATTTAACTAAGAAGTCTAAGTAATACTTTATACTTATATAAGCTACCTCTAAGGAGATTAAGTATAGTAGTTACTAGTAATATAACTATTAATTAATAATTATACTACTATAACTACTAGTATAAGCCTATTTTTCTTAAAGTTTAAGTAATATATTAACCTTATTATAATTAAAGAGAATATATCTAAAGTAATAGACTTATATAAAGAGGCTATATAATAACTAGTATAGTAAATAATTAATATAACTACTATAGCCTAGGTTACTACTATAGCTACCTAAGAAGTTATATAAAAGTAGTAAATAAATAAAGGGTATAGTAAATACTTTTATATTAGTAATAAAGTATAGTTATTTATATAAAACTATTACTTTTCTTAGCTAAATTAAAAGCTTAACTAGCTATACTATAAGTATTAGGTTACTAAGGTTATTACCTCCTTAGTAGTAAAGTTAAATATACTAAGTAATATTTATAACTACTTTAATCTTAACTTACTATACTATATAAGTAATAACCTTTTACTAAGGAGTATATTACTAATATATAATCTTTACTAGTAATTAAAGAAAAGAAAAAAAATAGTAAGTAGCTAAGATCCTAAGTACTAAGTAGTATAAGAAATATAAAGTAAAAAGTAATAAGTATTAGTGTACTAAAAGAAGTATATAAAGCTTACTTAAGAACTAGTTAAGTTAATAAAAATACTATAGTCTTAAATAACTATAAAAATAAATATAGTAAGATTAATAAGTATAATAAAAGTATAAACTATATATAAAAAAATAAAAAAAATATAAATAATTCTTTATTTAGCTATAACTAATAAGTAAAGCTAGACCTTTATAAAGGCTATAATAATATTAAAGTAAAGAGACACTAAGGTACTATAAAGGTATAAGAGAAGACTACTTTACTAGTAGTCTTCTAGATTAAAAGATATAAGGTAAGTACCTTAGGTATAAATAAAGTTAATAAACTATACTAGTAAATAACTAATTAGTATTATACTTATAAAATAATAAAATAATAGTACTTATAGTAGCTAAAGAACTAGTAATACTCTCTTAGGCTATAATACGCTACTTAGCCTAAGTAGTTATAAAACTACTTAGGCTAAGCCTACTAAGTAAAAAAATAACTATATTAGTAGTAGTAATAGTAATAATAGTATTAATAGCTAGTATAAAGAAAAAAAGTATAACTATAGGCTATATTATAAGTATATTAAGCTATACCTTAGATTTAGTTTACTTATATAAGTATATACTTTTAGTAACCTTTTAAGCTATATAAATAGCCTACTACTTAGTATATACTAAGACTAACTAGGCCTTAGTAGTAGTAGTATAAATACCTTAAAAGACTAAGTCTTTTATAAGGCTTTTAGTAATAGTAGTAGTAGTAGTATTTATAGCCTTATAAAGGCCTATAAAAGTAATAAGTATTTAAAAAAAAAGATTAGTATATAAAAAAAGTAATAAATATAAAAAATAAAGAACTTATACTTTTTAAGTAAAGTTAGTTACTTAATATATAAGAAGTATAGTAAGTACTACTAAATACTATATTCTTAATATAATAAAGTATTATAAGGTCTTTTTTTAGGTAGTCTATATAAGACTAGTAAAAAGAACACTAGATAGTACTTACTAAAAGGTAGACTTTTTTTACTATAAGTAGTATAAAGAAAAAGGACTATTTTTAATATTAGCTATAAATCTACTATAATATAAGTGTAAGCTAAACTTATAGACTAGTATAAAAAGAGTATACTTAAGGTTAATAGTAATAATAAGGTTTTAAAAATAAGCTACTTTTTACCTTTAGGTAAAAGGCTTTAGCTAAAAGTAAAAGGCTATAATATAATAAGTTAGTAATAAATTAATAGTAGGTCTATAGGTATATATATATATATACTTATAAAAGTAATATACTAGTATTTCTTGTTATTAATTATTTTTAATTAATAAAGACTATATTATTAAAATAATTACTTTATTATAGTAATATATAGTAGTAAAATAAATACTTATACTATTAATAAAAGACCTAGAGAAGAAAAAAAAACAGTAAGTAGTCTATAATAAGTAATAACTATAGGTTAGATTTCTATAGTTATATATAATAAAAGGCTAGTAGGGCCTAAAAGCCTTATTTTTTTAACTACTAGTAGAGAGAAGGTATATATTATAGACTAAAGCTATAGTAAGTATAGTAAGGCTTTACTTACTATAATATATAAGCTAGTAAAGAGAGCGCACTTAGTTAGTGCTTAGTTAGTGCCCTTATTTAACCTTATATTTATAATATATATACTACTATAATTAACCTTTTCTTCTTAGTCTAGATTAATTATATTAAGTTACTATACACTTATTAAAAGGTAGTAATAACCCCTTATAGCTATTTCTTAAAAAGAACTAATATAAAGTAAGAATACTTATAAATCTAGGTTAATAATATCTAAAATAATAGTATCCTCTTAGAATAAGGTTAAACTTTAGTAAAGTAGTTAAATATTATACTTAGTAAGTAAGCTATATAATTATTAATAAAGTATTAAGTATATTATATTTTAGATAAATATAGCCTCTTATATACTTAATTTAAGGTTTACTTTAATTATATTAAGCGCTAAGACAAAATTAATCTTATTTAAATACTATACTATAGTTATATATAGAGAAATATATAAAAGTAGACTATTTACCTATATAGACTATTTACTTATATAAACTATATACTTATAAAGTATATTATATTACTTTAATTTATATTAAACAGTAATTTATAATTTAGACTATTAATTAATAAAGTATATAGATATAGTAGTTATCTTTATTTAATTAGATTTATATAAATAGTATATCTATAGTAAACTTAGTATAGTTTAGCCTTAAGTTTATAGCCTTTTAACTAATATATTTATTATCTAAATTACTACCTTTAAGTAAGGAAATCTATTTAGCTAATAACAGTAATATTTACTTTACTTTTGCTTATTACTAATTACTATACTTTAATAACCTTTCTTTATTTTACCTTAAGGCTATTGTTTAGGCCTAACTTAAGTAGAATTACGTATAGAATTAGCTAACAAGTTAGGACATAGTAGAGGTTTTATTTTTTATACCTAAAGTAATTAACAACGCCTTCTTAACTCTATATAACTTATAACACTATAATCTCTACCCCCTTGCGTTATTTAACCTATTATAAGAGTAATAATAAAGCCTATAAGCACCTACTAACGTAGGCCAAGGTTAATAAAACCTAAGACACAGGTATACTATATAGTCAGTGTTAATAACAGATAAATAAGACAATAAACTAATTTCTATTAGACCTCTAGGGGAGGCTATCTCTTTAATTATAAATATACCCTACTAACCTCTATAAGAGATAGAAGTAAATTAGGCTATAGTAATTAACGCTAAAAGCTAATAGTTCTAAGGTACTTCTATTTATATAGTATTTTACCTATACTAAATATACTAATAATCTCTACCTTTATATAAAGATATATTATAGGCTAAGTAGCCTTACTAGGCCCTTTGTTAGGGTAGACTATTATATTATTATACTACTCTTGTATATAGTTACCTAGGTAAATAAAGTCCCCTAAGTAGACCTCTATATAAATATTAGTATTAGAAAAGGTATCTAAATTAGAAGATATTATATTTTTAATAATAATTTTAATAATAATGTTAGTAATAATATTAAAATTAGTGTTAGCTACTAGTAAAATAAGATTCTTAAACAATATATTGTTATATATCTCTAAAAGTGAGGGGTAAAAGTGGGAGTGGATCTACCTAGGGGTTAGTAGGGTCTGTTTGCAACTAAAGGGATAAGTCACAGTATTGGACCAATGGTACATAGGTGTTAAAGTTGGGCACTACTGCTAAATTGGATGTTATAAACTTCTCGGTTAACTCTTAACTATTTAACAGCTAATTAAGTTTCAATTCCAGGATCTTTTATATCTAAAGTCGCTGAATCATGCCGACTGTAGCTGGAGGCACAGATACAGACCGCTTATGGTTTGAAAATGACCTGATAATAGGTGGGTCATAAGTGGCCAGGCAGATGGGGTTGGATGGGATTTTCTTCATAGTGCAGTCACCCTTCAACTCTCTCCTATCCCATGCTGGCCTTGGCAGGTTAACGCTTTTGCTTAATTGTGTAGTTCTTTACCTTGACCAGCTTGTAATATAATAGTGGTCCTACCCCCCGTAAAAGTTGTAGCCTTAATTCTACAAGCTAATACTAGGAGCTTCTTCCTTTGCCTGGGCTGATGTAGGTAGAGACGTGTAAGTTAGTCCCCTATACTAATGTCTAAAGATTTTCTGTTTATGCTTGTCATATACATAATTAGTCCTTAACATATAAGCATGCTTCTCAAAAGGGGAGATATAGGGTTAAGGTTTAACTGATTAGGGTACTAGTTGGCATACCTACGTAATATAGAGTAGGGAATAATAATACAGGAGCATTATGACTGAAGCATTCGCTTTGTGGTGCAGTTAGTTGCCCAAATCCACCTCTATACTCCACTTGTAACATTACAGTTACAATAACGCAACTCTAAAGTCGTAATAGCTACACTTACGACTCTGATGTTCATTAAATAGATTAATTCACAACCTTCTGGGTGCTACAGTTCTAGTCATGACTCGATAATGACTCAGTCATGACTCGAGAGATATATTCGTTACAACAGGCTAAGAGACAAACGTTTACTTATCTATTTAATTACAAAAACCCCTATTCTCTTGCACTTTGCGAGATCGCCTTGCCTAACCCCAACTTCAGCCTCTCTACAAACCATTACCTTTACAAACCATTCTTTCACTACTACCCACAAGATCTACATCTAGCCACTATACTTGAACACAATGAACTTCAAAATCGGTTTCTTCGTTGCCCTCGCCTCTATGGCTTCACTTACTTCTGCGGGGCCCGCGTCTGAGAAGTTTGCCCGCGACAAGCTCCCACTAGTTAACGAACGCTGCACCTGCGACTGGGACAAGTGCAACTACCAAGTATGCTGCTGCTAGACCAGCCTCCTCAATACATGTCGTCTCAAGTACGTCTTCAAGTCTTTCTGAAGGCAACAAGCTGGGAAGGGCAAGAATCATCACTATTATTCAACACTATGTTTTTATTAGGGGGTTGGAGGGGGGGCGGAATAGTTACCAAGGACACAGCATAAGAGTTAACTAAATCTAAACATTCCGCCCAAATTCAGGCTAATGTCCGTTACTGTGACCAGCATCTTCTTCCCGCAATTTACGAACAGGTGACTGAAAACGCACCAGATATGCTGGGAACTGATTTTCATTCTCATGGCGCAAATCAAGGGCAGTAAGCCTTCTGTGACAGGCTGGGCTACATGGACCTTGACGTTATCTCAGCCTTTAAGTCGCCTTCGGACGCCCGCCGGATAATAACCTCTTATAAGCGTAACCATGGTGTCAGGCAGGCAGCATGCCATTAACGAACCTTTTGGCATTTAACCCTCCCCCCACCCGACTTACGCAAAACCCCCGCTTCCGCAAATGCTGAGAATGCCGCATTTCTCCTCCTTCATCAACATCACCACCTTTTTCAAACCACCACAACAATCACTATTTATCACCAAACACCATTTTACCAGGATATCTTCTTTATTACATAGTGAAGCAATATACCGAATTTGAGCTCCAGCGGGCACTTCAAGATGTGGCAGCTGGGCAGACTATCTGGACTGCTGCTCGTATCTGGGGCATCCCATACCATACTCTTCAGCATCGGCTCAACGGCAACCAGTCAAGAGATACTGCCTTTACCTCTAGGCAGCAGCTATCACAGGCCCAGGAGGATAATCTGGCTGCTTATATCTGCCAACAAGAATCGCTTGGCAGATCCCTTATTCATCAATAACTGAAGGGACTGGCAGAGCGTATGATAGGTGATGGGCATCCTCCTCTAGGGAGGAAATGGATGGCCAGATTCAAGCGGCAAGATCCATCCATCACAACCAAAAGGAACAGAACAATCGATCCCCATCTATGGGCAGCCTATTCTCCTGAGGTTATTCAGGATTTCTTCTATCGTTTGGATAACATCCCTTTTATCCAAGGTTTCTATCTATCTAACCAATAGAATATAGATGAAACTAGCATAATGGAGGGCAAGAGAGCTAATGGGCTGGTGCTGGGCTCTGTGGCATCACGGCAGATACAAAAGGAGCCAGGATCCCGGTGATAGATATCTATTGTCAAATGCATGAATGCCACTGGGACCCCCTTAGATCCCCTGGTTATATATAAAGGAAAATCACTACAGACCCAGTGGTCTCCAGAGTCTAACCTATCTAACTATAGTAATTAGTAATTCACAGCATTAGATAACGGCTAGACAAACAACAAGACTACCCTAGTGTAGCTAAAAGAGGTCTATTAGTATTATAGGGCTAATAGTTAACTAGAGGCAGTAAATAGCGTGAATTAACTATTAATATAGAAGAGGTATAGTAATTAGAGTATTAAAAAACTTAATATAAATACAATATAAATACAATACATGTATTTGTATTTTTTTCCTAATATAATATAATACATGTATTTGTGTTTTTTTCTAATACCCTATATAATACAAATACAAATACATGTATTATATTTTATATTTAATATAATATACAAAGAAAAAATACAAGAATAATACTTTTAATCTATAATAGTATAGTAGTCTTATAATATATATATTAAATATATTACTAGTAATACTTATATATATATATACTTTTAAAATATTTTATTTATTATAAGTACTATTACTACTATATATTAGTAATTATAATATTATTTATTCTTTATTACCTAGTTATTAATACTAAGATCTTTAACATTATTACTATTAAAAGTATCTAGAATATTATTAGTAATATAATATTCCTTTACTTCTTTAATATTATAACTAAACACCTTATCTAGATTACTTTCTTCCTAGTTATAATAATTAAAACTAATACTATACTTTATATTATTACTAATAGTATTCTATTATAAGATATATTAGTATAAGTTATAGTTAAACTTTAGTTATATAAAATATTAAATACTAATAAACTACTTACTTTAAACTCTATATAAGTACTATTACTTATATTATTTATTTTATTATTAAATACTTCAAATAATAATAGCTTTAGAATAGTACTTATAATACTATCTTTATCTTGTATTATAATATTATATAGTATACTATAAGGATTAAATATTTCTAAAGTATTAATATTCTATTAGTCTTATAAATCTTGTTGTTTAATTTCTTCTTTTTCTAAGTCTTCTAATAATATATTATAAATAGAAGAAATATAACTACTAGAATCTTCTATTAAGTTAACTATATCTATAATACTAATAGTAGTATTATTATTTACTATAAGATTTAAAGTATTATAGTAGTTAACTTTGTTATTGAAGTCTAGGTATTTCTTATAATAAAAAATACTAAGAGGTAAAGAGGATTCTATCTAAGTAAATAAAGTTAGCTAAAAGTAATAAATAAATTATAGCTTTATTAAAGATTAAAGTACTTACTATAGGGAGTATATTTAGTATTAAATTAATAATTAATATTATATAGTTTAAAAAAGAGTTACTTATAAAAGATAATATATAGAGAGATAACTAATAGATATAATTTATAAGTAATAAAGTAATACTTAATAGTATAATAAGATATTAAGAAAAGAATTAATAGAGAGGTATTATAAATTAATACAGGGGTATTACTTTTATAGAGGTATTACTATCTATTATATCTAATTAGTTAAAAAAAAAGTATATCCTTATAAAAGTAGTAAGGGGAATTACACTAACACTACTATTCTACTATTTTATTCTACTATTAACTAATTAACCTATATAGTTATAGAAAATAGGCTTTATAAGAGGGTTCTTTTTATAGCTATAGAAAATAGCCTCTATAAGAAAGGCTCTCTTTATAGCTATAAAAATAACCCTCTTATAGAGCCTATTTCTTATAGCTATAAAGGTTACCTTTCTTACTAGGCCTATTTCTTATAGCTATAAAAATAACCCCCTTATAAAGCCTACTTCTTATAGCTATAATAGTTACTTCTCTTGCTAAGCCTACTTCTTATAGCTATAAAAAAAGCCTCTTTATTAAGCTTACTTTTTATAGCTATAAAGGTTAGCCTTTTTACTAGGTCTATTTTCTATTTACCCTAAGAAAAATAACTATTTATATATTTAAAATACTTACTACTTAGCTACCTTCTTATAATATAACTATAAAGAATTATTTTTACTATTAACTATTTCTTACTAATCTTATATTCTTTAAACACTAGGCTAAAAAAGCTATTTACTTATATAATTCTTTATTATTTTTCTAATACTAAGAACACTAGACTAGCTTTTTATTTTTTACTAAGATAAGGTTAAAATCTAGCTTTAACTTAGTTAATTTTTCTTTTATATAGACCTAGCTAGTATTAACTTATTTTTACTTTTATATAAGTAACTTTACTTTTTACTTTTTATACTTTAGCTTTTACTAAAGATATAAGTTTAGCTAGTTAAATAGCCTTTTTTAGTAAAAATAATTATAATAAAATAAGCTATACTATATTCTTTAGCTTACTATAAAGAGATACTATAATCTTAGGATTAAGGATTTAGTAGTATAAATTAAAAGAAGATATCTCTTAAAGATACTACTAAAAGTATACTTTTTACTTACTAAAAGCTACTAAATTAAGTATTTTAGTAAAAATCTTATAGTAGTATAAAATACTAAGCTTAGTTAAAATAGTATAGTCTAGACTATATTCTTTAATAAAGTCTAGGAATAGTTATTTACTAAAAAGTATTATTTTTTTTATTAGCTAGTATTATATTTTAATTAATACTAAATACTTTAAGGAAAATAGTATATAAAGTTTACTAAAAAGCTTAAAGTAAAGACTTATATACTTTTAGCTTTAAAGAACTTTATTTTTTATATATATTTACCTAAAGTATAACTTTTAGTTCTTAATTATATCTTATATAATATTAATAAGTTAATATAAGTAACTAAGACTATTTAAGAGATAACCTTTAATATTATTATTATTTAACTTTATACTAAAGGTAATATAAATACTAAAGTTCTAGTATTTTTAAATAAAGTAATAAGCTTACTATAACCTTAAAGATAAGTATATTATATAAAGATACTAAAGAATTAAGTATTAGTTAATAAACTTTTTATAAAGCTTTATTTAAGCTTTCTTAAAGATATACTTAGTCTTAGTAAAAATAATATACTTCTATATTATTAAGACCTTATAATATATATAAAGGAAAGTATTTACTAGTATATTAATATAAGCCTAGTCTTTATTACTAAGCTAGGCTACTACTAGTGTTATTAGCTAATAGGCCTTATTATTAGACTTACTACTATTACTACTATAAGTATAGTCTTTAAGCTACTTTTATTTAGCCTAAAGTATAATATTAAAGTTAATATAGTAAATATAGACTTATTACTAGACACTAAAGAACTACTTATTTAGTATAGCCTTTATTTATTTATTATAGTCTATAATAATAATAGTAAAATAATAGACTAAGTTTTAGTCTATAAGTTAGTAAATACTTACTAAGAGAAACTAGAAACCTTTTAGCTTTTTATTATTAATAAGGCTAAGTATAGTATTATAAATAAATCTAAAGTAGGTTTATCTAGTAGCCTAAAAAAGTAAAAGTTTAAAGTAATTAGTATTATAAGTGTTATTAAAACTAATTACTTTAAGGAATTACTTTTATATTTAAAGATACTAAAAAAAAGTCTAGATAAGACTAATAAAGTAGTTTAGCTTATTATTTACTTACTTTACTATATATAGGATATTTTACTTATTAAATAGCTTTATTAAAGTAGTAGTTAGTAAATACTTACTTAGCTTCTCTTAGTTTATATAAGCCTTAGTATTATAGATATTATATTAAGTAAATAAAGTATTTAAGAACTACTATTAAATAATAGTATATATATCTTATACTTAGATACTAACTCTTTAGTTTATTATATTAATAAAGTTAATTATAGGCTAAGTAAGCCTATAATAAAAAAGATATATAGAGGCTTTAAGGCTAAGGCTATAGTTATACTAACTATACTAGGTTACTAGATAATAATATAATAGCTATTTACTTTCCTTTTAGGCCTCTATATTAATTTACTATTAATAACTATATTTCTAAGATATATACTATTAAATATTATTCTTTTTTAGTAGTCTAAGGCTTTTAAATTAGTTATATTAGAAAGTATAGTATATAATTTAGCCTTAAGCTTTATACTAGTTCCTTTTTATAATACTAAGTATATTAGCTTTTATAAAAGTATTAACTTAATTAAAGAGGGTATTAAAGGTTTATTATAAATTACTAGATATTAGTAAATTTAAGATAATAAGTATAGGAGAAGAAAAGAATTAGTTATATAGGGTATAGTAGGAGGCTATAGTTTAAAAAAACACTTTACTTTAATAAAAGAACTATTATTAAGGTAGTAAATAAGATACTAAATTAGCTTAAGGACCTTATTATTTTTACTATTAAGAAGTATACTTTAATTATTAAAGAAGTACTATTATTAGCTATTAATTAGTCTTAATAACTTATTAAATAAAGTTAAAAGTACTATTAAACTACTATATAGTAAAATAAGAAGGTTACTAGGACTACTTATAAGAGAAAAAAAGGCTATACTTTAAAAAAAGTTAAAAAAGAATAGTCTACTAAGTTTATATTATCCCCTTAGGGAAATAATAAATAAAGTAAAGTATTAGCTTTATACTAAAATAATTTAGTTTATAGTATAAAAGAGGTTATATATCTTATAGTAAGCTTAATAAAAGCTTAGCTATAAGGTTATACTACCCTTTAGGATTACTAGCTTTATAGAACTAACTAATACTAAGATAGTTACTTTTAAAAAAGAGAAATAATAGTAAGTAGCTAAATAATAGTAGTAAGTTATAATTAATTACTAGTTACTTTTTTTTAATAATAATCTATAGTAAAAAACTAAGATAGTTATATTTTATACTATAAAATATATTATAAAGCTATAGTAAGTAAATACTATATATAAACCTAAGGTTAAATAAACTAACTTTATTATAAAAAAGAATATTATAAAGAGAAATAAGAAAAATAAGGCTACTTTATATAGGTCTAGTAGAATTTAGTTATACTAATATTTATTTTTTAGACTAATTAAAAAGTATATATCTTATACTTATATAAGGCTTATAACTATATATTAAATCCTTATATTAATATATTAATTCTCTTTACTAAATAATAGTTTCTTTAGTAGGCTTTTATAAGTAAAAGTATAAATAGTTACCTAGTTTTATAACTTAGAGAGTATATTTAAGCTAGTAATTAATAGTTATATAAAGAAAGTAGTAAATATAAAGAATACTATATTTATAAAGTTTATATTATTACTAAAGTACTATTTCTTACTATTACTTACTTTTTAAAGATAACCTATATTATAGCTTTTATAGTTAAGAAAAAAGTAGTTAAAGATAGCTAGTAAAGCTTATATAAAGTAAGTACTTTTATACTAGTTAAATAAAGATTACTACTCTTCTTTTGTATACTTAGTCAACTATTAGCTAGTCTTATTATAAATAAAGTACTTCTTAGTTAATTTATTACTATACTAGTTTTTACTATAGTAGTTACTTTATAAAGAACCTTATATTTACTATAAATTAGTATAATTATTAAGGAATAAATACAGATACTTCTAGAATTAATATAGATACTTTATTTTTATAAGTATTTTACTATTTACTATTTTAATTAGTCTAAAAAAGATTTATTACTATAACTAAATTCTACTAGACCTATATAAAGTAGCTTTCTTTTTTTATTTCTCCTTAGAATAAAGTTAATTTATTTAACCTTAGTTTTATTTATACTATTTATTTATAATAACTTTATAATATAGTCTAAAATATAATATATAACCTATTTACCTTTTTACTATAGGTTATCTCTTAAAAAAGTAACTAGTAACTAATTACTACTTACTACTATTATCTAGCTACTTACAATTACCTTTTTTTTTTTTCAAAAGTAGCTATCTTAGTATTAGCTAGTTTTATAAAGCTAGTAATCCTAAGAGGTAATATAACCTTCTAGCTAAGCTTTTATTAAGCTTACTATAAAATATATAACCTCTTTTATATTATAAACTATATTACTTTAGTATAAAGCTAATATATTACTTTACTTATTATTTTCTTAAGAGGATAATAAAAATTTAGTAGATTATTCTCCCTTAGCTTTCTCTAAAGTATAGCTTCTTTTTTTATAATAAATAGTCTTAGTAACTTCTTTATTTTACTATATAGTAGTTTAATAGTACTTTTAACCTTATTTAATAAGTTATTAAGACTAATTAATAGCTAATAATAGTACTTTTTTAATAATAAAACTATACTGCTTAATAGTAAAAATAATAAGGTCCTTAAGCTAATTTACTACTTTATTTACTACTATAATAATAATCTTCTTTATAAAGTAAACTGTCTTTTTAAACTATAGCCTTATACTATACCCTAAGTAACTAATTCTTCTCTTCTCTTATACCTAATATCCTAAATCTACTAATATTTAGTAATCTAGAATAAATCTTTAAAGCCTTCTTTAATTAAGTTAATACCTTTATAAAAGCTAATAGATTTAGTATTATAAAGTATAATAAAAGAAACGTCTATAGCTATCTTAACTAATACTACTTAAAATATAATTAGTTTAATAACCTTAAACTACTAAAAGATAATAGTATTTAATAGTTTATATCCTAAAAATATAGTTATTAATAGTAGATTATTATAAAGGCCTAAGAGAAAGGCAAGTAGCTATTATATTAATACCTTAAAACCTAGTACAGTAAGTATAACTATAGCCTTAGCCTTAAAGCCTCTATATACTCTCTTTATTATAGGCTTACTTAGCTTATAATAGATATAATTAATAGAATAAGCTAATAAGTTAGTATTTAGGTATATAATATATATACTATTATTTAAGAGTAGTTCCTAGATTTTCTATTTACTTAATAAAATATTATTACATATTAAGGTTTAAAGACCTTATATATATATAAAATAAACATATATATTATAAAGAAGTAAAATATATATTATAGTATTAATAATACTATATATACTATATATACTAAATATAAGAATAATTACTTAGAAAATAGCTAAATATACTATATAATAATAATATTTATATATAAAGAGTAGGTCTTTTAGGTAAGACCTTCTCCTTCTCTAAGGAATTAAGAATATAGTTCTAGGTTATATAAGGTAAATAGATAAAATAATACTCTACTATAGGTAAAATAATCCCCTATAACTTAATAGCTTACTTACTAAACCTAGAATACTAAAGAAATCTTTAGAATACCTAATAGATAAGTATAAGTAATCCCCTTATATCCTTAGTTCTAGTTAGCTAGTTAGATCTATAAGCTTTTTTATATCTATAATAAAATAATGCTTTTATATTTTATCTTTTATCTTTTATCTTTAACCTTATTTATCTCTTTTACTTTTAAAAAATATCTATAATACTAAAGCTTATATACACTAAGAGAAGCTAAGTAAGTATTTACTAACTATAGCTTTAATTAAGCTATTTAATAAGTAAGATATTCTATATATAGTAAAGTAAGTAAATAATAAGCTAGACTACCTTATTAGCCTTATCTAGACCTTTTCTTACTATTTCTAAATATAGAAGTAATTTCTTAAAGTAATTAGTTTTAATAACACCTATAATACTAATTACTTTAAACTTTTACTTTTTTAGGCTACTAGATAGACCTACCTTAGGTCTATTTATAATACTATATTTAGTTTTATTACTAATAAAAAGCTAAAAGGTTTTTAGTTTTTTTTAGTAAGTATTTACTAACTTATAGACTAATACTTAGTTTATTACCTTACTATTATCAGAGTATTTCTAAAATACAAAATACAAAAATACAAATACATGTATTTGTATTTTTGTATTTTAGAGGAAAAATAAAATACATGTATTTATATTTATATTTTACTTAGGTAAAATAAAATACAAATACAAATACATGTATTTATATTTATATTTTAATATAAAAATACATAATATATTAACTAATTATATTAAATATAAGAAAAATATAACTAAGTAGGCTATTAGTATATATATATATATCTAGTGTATTTTACCTAAAGTTACTACTAGTTTAATAGCTTATTAAGAATATACTTTTTATTATTTATAGTAAAGGTCTATAATATTTATAGTATTACTTAGTTAAGAGATTAAAGTATAAGGTTTATACTTTATATAACTTCTTATTTATAATCTTAGTATATAACTACTTTAATAAAATATTTATATAGATTTTATTTATTAGAGATTATAGTTTTAAGTATATAAATATACTACATTATAATATTAATATATCTAAAAGTAATATACTATTAATATACTAATAATAATAAAGATATAGTTAGTAAAAATATAATAGTATAACTAATTAAAAAGTACTATTTTAGGTAAATATAGCTAAAAGAAAACCTTAAAGTAAATAAAGAAACTATAATATAGGTAATATAAGTTATAGTAGACTACTATTTAAAGTATATTTATAAGACTATAGCTATAACTATAATATTATTTACTCTAGGGTACTTTTTCTAAGTTATTTTAACTTAGTAAAATAAAATTAAAGTAAATAAAATAAACTATAACTTAGCTATTATAATTAACAATAGACTACTATTTAAGCTATATCTAGAACTATAACTATAATATTAGTTATTCTAGGGTACTTTTTCTAAGTTATTTTAACTTAGTAAAATAAAATTAAAGTAAATAAAATAAACTATAACTTAGCTATTATAATTAACAATAGACTACTATTTAAGCTATATCTAGAACTATAACTATAATATTAGTTATTCTAGGGTACTTTTTCTAAGTTATTTTAACTTAGTAAAATAAAATTAAAGTAAATAAAATAAACTATAACTTAGCTATTATAAGTAATAATAGACTACTATTTAAGCTATATCTAGAACTATAACTATAATATTAGTTATTCTAGGGTACTTTTTCTAAGTTATTTTAACTTAGTAAAATAAAATTAAAGTAAATAAAATAAACTATAACTTAGCTACTATAAGTTATAATAAACTACTATTTAAGCTATATCTAGAACTATAACTATAATACTAGTTATTCTAGGGTACTTTTTCTAAGGTATATTAACTTAGTAAAATAAAATTAAAGTAAATAAAATAAAATATAACTTAGCTACTATAAGTTACAGTAGACTACTATTTAAATAATAACTATAAATATAACTATAATATTATTAATTAATATCTAAAGTATATAGTATATTAAAAAATATATATAGGGAATAAAATACCTAAATAAGACTTTAATTAACTTAGTCTTCTAATACTATATAATACTACTTATTTCTTTATTAAACTATTTATTTAATTTATTTATCTACTATTATAATTATTTCTACTTCTTCTTTAAACTAGATATAATGTTAAAGAAAATATTATATTTATATTATTTATCTATTAGTAATAATAAAATAAAATAGAATATTTAAATTTAAATAAATAATAAAGAATAGTAAATATTATTAAGTAAAGAAAATCTAATAATAAAGTAACTAATTAATATAACTACTATTACTATTAGTATTATTACTACTAATAGACATTATATCTTCTTGTTCTATATTATTATTTTCTTCTTCTTCTTCTTTTTCTTCTTCCTCTTCTTCTTCTTCTATATTACTATTATAGTCTTCCTCTATAGTAAAGTCTAACTCATCCTTAGATAACTTAGAATAATTAAAAATATTACTATATAACTTAGGAGTATATATATCATCTAAGTTATTACTAATAATACTTTTAGAATTATTAATAATAGAATTCCAGTTTTTTAATAAAACTAGCTGTCTTCTATTATTATGTTTAAGCCTAGTTCTTCTTTTAGTAATAATATTACCTAACTAGTTAAAACTAGCTTCTACTGCTGCTAAAGTAGGAGGAATAGCTAAATATTTCCTAGCTAATATACTTAAGATAGGAAATTTAACTTCATTTTCTTTCCACTAGTCTAAAGGATTAACCTATTAATATATATTAGTATTAATAATTATAAGTTATATATATTTATAAGTTATAAATATTTATATAAAGATATATATATATATATATAGTTATAAAGACTTACTTTATCTCCTTGTAATCCTAACTTATAATAGTTATTAATTTTATCTTTTTGTATATTTTCGGTTTCTTTTTTACTTTGTATAGGAAATAAATTACTAATAAACTCTTCTTTAGGCTTAGGTCTAGGTACTTTAATATCTTTACTTCTAGCTCTATTTATAGAAGGATCTATTATAAAGTTAGATAAAGTATTAAGTTATTCTTTATTTTTCCCTTTATTTTTAATAGTATTAGTAGTTAGTTTATCTATACTAATTCTATCTTTAATAGAATTAATATATAAGCCTTTTTGCCCTGTAGCCTCTAGGTCTACTATAATATATTCTTTTAAGCTATTATATTATTAGTCTAATATTATTAACTTATTTATTTAATAAAATAGTTACCTATTATATTCTCTAGCTAAGTTATCTTTAGCTAATTGTATTATACTATTAGGTATAAAAGAACTTAAGTTATTATTTCTTAGACTTTTATAATTAAGTCTAGGGTCTAATATAAAACCTATAATATAAGGTTTATATTTATTATAATTATTATATATAATAGGATAAGGGAAATAGTCTTCTAGCTTTTATAAACCAGCTTCTATTGCAGGTAAAAGTAGTATAGAATAAGGGTGTAAAGCTTTATTAGACTATTAATTAATATTAGTAATTATAGTTAAACTTTAATTAACTAAAAAATTCCTTAAAAACTTACCTTATTAACTTCGTTTATTTTATAGCTTATTAACTCTTTTTCGTCTAATAGACTATAGTATATATTACCTATTAAACTAAAAATAGTACTTATAGTAGTATAAGTCTAGCTTTGTAAATAGATAGTAGGATTATAAAAGATCTTTAATATATCTCTTAAGTAATTAAGCTAAAGCCACTGGCCTTCTGTTAAATAAAGAGCTTTAAAGATACTATTTTTAGTTAACTTATTTAATATATCTAAGGCTAGTTTAAGCTCTATAGATATATTAATTATTAAATAAACGGAATTCTATCTAGTTTTATTACGTATATAAAGTTAGTATATAAATAACTTATTATTAAATATAAAAACAAATATAGTATAGTACTATAAATAATACTAATAATATAATAAGTAAAACTTAAGATATAAAAATAATATTACTTATATAAAGGTATTTTAGTTTTATATATATTAATAGGAAAATCTTGTCCTTTTTTAGCTTGTTCTATAGCTGTTTTAAACTCCTCATATAATATAGTATTATTTCTGAAAAGTATAATAATACGTTTAAGTTTACCTAAACTACCTTTTTATTTAATTAGTATATAGATATTAAATAGTATATTAAATTAAATAATTATAATAGAGACTACTTACTATAATGTATTTTTAATATTTTTTCTTGTTCTTTAGGAGATAATTTCTCTATAGAGCCATTATAGTTATTAATAATAGAGGGTATTTTAAAGTCTACTATATCAGTATCTTTAACAACACTAGCTATATATTTATCTATAATAGCTTTAGCTACTAGATTTAATATATGCCCTATACATCTTATATCATATAGAGGGAAGCTTTTATTATTATTATTATAAGAGTTAATAAAAAGATTTAAAAAGGTATTATTATTAGTACCATTATCTCTAGTAATACTATAAAAATATTAGCTTTATAATTCTAACTATTCTACTAGTAATACTAGTAAATAATAAATAATAATAAGTTATTATATTACCTAATAATATTCTGTTTAGGAATATTATATTTTTTAAGAATATTATTCTCAAAAATCTGCTAGATATATAATCCAGTATATAAATTATTTAAATATTTAAAACCTATTATTAATATAAATATTAGTTAAATATTACTACTTAATATATTAAATAAGTATAAAATAACTTACCTAATTATAAATATACTAGCCTAGAATTATTATCTATAAAAGATCCTATTACTCTTAAATAGGCTTTATTATCTATAGAGGTCTAGATATCTAACTAAATAGATATATAACTATAGTTATTAAAGTGTTGTTTTAAGTTATAAATAATAGCAGCTTCTAAAGAAGTAAACTTTAAATTTATATAACTTATTAACTTAGAATAATTAATACTAGGCGAAGTACTATTAAGATTATTACTATTAGTATACAACTATTTCTTATAATATTAAGTTTAAGTATATAAATATATAATAAGCTAATAATACTTACTAGTTTAAAAAGCTTAATAAATTATTAAACTCTATAGAGGTAATAGTATTATAGCTAATATCAAACTTTAATAAATAGTTTATAATATAGTTATATATTTCCTCTTCGTCTATAGTATTAGTATTAGTAATAATAGTACTTTCTCTATATCTTTTTTTATTAGTAGTATTAGATATAAAGGTATCTATTTTGCTTTATTCTAAGCCTTTATTATTAGACTCTTTATAGTCCTTAACTATAAGAATATTAGTATATTAATACAAGTAAATAAATAAATATAACTACATATTATATATATAAATAATAAAATATTAACTTATACTTTATTTTATCTATATTTAATTCTTCTTTCTCTAAAGTTGCTATAAAAGAGTGGTATTTCTTATAGTGTGTTAAAGCATTAGAGGTCTAAAATCGAGCTGCCTTAGTTATAAATTTCTTTTTATAGCCCTTCATATTACAAGTTAATTCTATTTCTCTTTCTTTACTTAGATTAATACGTAATAATTTATTAGAAAATAAATTATTAACAATAGGATACTGTTTACTGCCTTTAAATATATAGTCTTTTTGATTTTCTCGTTTATTAGCGTATATATATTGTAATTTATTAGTGTTAATAGAAATTTATAAGTTATTATTAGAAAATTCAACTTGAGAAGATGCTTAAGAATTAGAGAAAGAGGCAATAGGTTAAAAGAGTCATTAGATTTCTAAGGCCATTTTTTTAGTTTTTTTTAGTAGATTTCGTTATATAATAAATAATAAAAGTAATAAAGTTAATAAAAGTACTAAAGTAATATAAGTATTATAAATAGTTAAAGCTTTTAACTTAGTAACTTAATAGTTAATATAATATAGTTATTATTATATTATTAACTAGTAAAGTTAAAGTAAATAGTAATAGTATAATAGTCTATTTATATTAATAGCTTACTTTTAAAAAGGTAAAATAGTCTTCTTTATATATATTTTACTTTTAATTTTACTTTTTGAAATTAAAATAAATACTATATTAAGTCTTAGATATAAAATATAATAAAGGTCTATAAGTTATAAGTATATATACTTATAAGTACTTATAAAATTATATTATTACTAAGTATATAATACTTTAAATAATCTTTATTAAAGTATTACTATTTAATATACTAGAAATAATAAGTATATATACTTAATAATATATATAATACTTTATAATATTAAGTATATTATACTTTATAGTAAAATTCTATTCTTATAAACTAAAGTATTAAGCTAACGTTAAGGTTACTTAAAGCTTAGTATATACTATATACTAGTATATACACT
>NW_026850813.1:0-25224 GCF_030913465.1 Colletotrichum navitas
AGCTATATAACTATACTATTAACTATATAATTATAATTATAACTATATAACTATACTTTTAACTATATAACTATACTTTTAACTATATATCTATATTTATAACTATATAACTATACTTATAACTAAATACTTAGTAGTTAAGTAGTATATACTAAAAAAACTTATCTTTTTTTAACTTAATAATAAAACTTTTTTTATATTAGAAAAATTATTTTCTTTAACTTATAAGAATAAGTTTTTCTTTTTATAATTTCTTTTTTTTAATCTAACTACTGTTTAATCTACTATAGTACTGTCATAGTTACGTATATATCTACGTAACTGCCAAGAGAAAATACTCTATTCTTCTTATTTACACGTCATAGATTTACTCTTTAAAATATTAAAAAATAGAAAATATTAGATATATATATACCTAGAGATTTCTCTTCCTTAAAGGTATTTAGAAGTAAGTCTTTTTAATATTATATTCTTTAGGGTATAATAATGAAATTACACCTCTTTCTTACTTGTTGGCCACTGATATAGTGGCCTAGCAGGTAATTATCAACCTCATTACCAGCATCTTCAACAAGGATTTCCTCAGCCAATTCCTGAGTATATCTCCCCCCTGACATGCATCTGAATGCTCCTTTTCAAGAGCTTTCAGATGAAGTCCCTTACAGCCCAAACGACCCACTTTTCGATTTTTCAGAGCTTCTAGAAGATATTAGTCCTCATAAAGTATCTAGTCTTCTACTCCTCCTTCTCCTTCAACCCAGCTACCTCAAGAGCTTCCTATAACCTCTTCTCTAACTACTGAGTCTGTAAGTTATTTATATATCTATATAAATATATCTATATATATATTAATATATAATTATAGGGAATTTCTAAGAAGTCTTCTTGTAATTACTGTAAGACCTCTTTTAGGTCTAAGATGTCTCTTGCTGCACACAAGCGGTGGTTTAAGCGGAATAGAGGCCGTTGTATTAGAATTAGAGATATATAGTAAATAGTTAGCTTAATACTATTTTCTCTATTTTATTATAGGATTTTTTAAATTTATTATTAGTATTTTATATAATTAAGGTTTTAATATAAGTAAAGTATATAATAGTAGTATATATTATATTTATATAATATAATAAGTAAAATAAGGGATATATATATATAAATAGTAAATATATAGACTAGTAAGTAATTAAATAAAATAGATAAGTATTTTTATATTAATATTAAATAATATAAAGAAAATAAATACTTCTTAGGTAGTTCTTTATATATAGCTATAATAAACTATATAGTTTAAATATTAATATTAATTAATACTACTATAGTAATAGTTAAGGGTTAAATAGTAGTTTATTATAGCTTATATTAGCTAAGTTATTTTAAGTTAAGTTTCTTAGTTAAGTTTAAAGTTAGATTTTTTACTAAGTTAAGAATATAGAAAAAACTACCCTAGAGAAAGGTTTTATAAGTTATATTCTTATAAGTTAGTTTTTAAAAAAGTACCCTAGAGAGAGGTTTTATAAGTTATATTCTTATTAAGTTAGTTTCTTAAAAAAGTACCCTAGAGAGAGGTTTTATAAGTTATATTCTTATTAAGTTAGTTTCTTAGAAAAAAGTACCTTAGAAAGAAGTCTTAGTACTAGTAAGTTAGCTTTTTAAAATAAAGACTATAGAAAAAAGTATTATAACTAATAGTTATATTATATATATACTACTTAAAAGTCTATTTTAGATATTAAAAGTACTAAGTAAACTTAATAAAGATAAGTATAATAAGCTAAAATAAAATAATAATATTAAATATTAATATAAGTAGTTAAAGTAAGTCTTTTATTTTTAAGAGATTAGTAGTACTAAAATATACTTATAAACTATATTTATAACTATAACTTTATAAAGTATACTTATAAGCTATATTTATTAACTATATTTATAAACTTTACTTATACTTATAAAGTATAACTATAACTATAAACTATACTTATAAACTATACTTATAAACTATAACTATAAACTATAATTATAAGTATAACTATATTTATATACTATATATATATATATATATAGAATATACCTATAAACTATAACTATAAACTATACTTATAAACTATACTTATAAACTATACTTATAAACTATACTTATAAACTATAATTATAATATAACTATATTTATATACTATATATATATATAGAATATACTATAAATTATAACTATAAACTATACTTATAAACTATACTTATAAACTATAACTATAAACTATAATTATAAGTATAACTATATTTATATAGTATATATATATATATATATATATAGAATATACCTATAAACTATAACTATAAACTATACTTATAAACTATAATTATAAATATAACTATAATTTATTCTTATAATTTATAACTATATATATAAACTATATTAAAACTATAAGGTTTATATATAAAGTATACTTATAGACTATAATCTATATATATATAGAATCTACTTATAAAATATACTTATAAACTATAATTATAACTATTACTATAATTTATAGTTATAGTTTATAACTATAACTTATAGTTATAACTATACTTATAAATTATAGTTATACCTAATAGCTAAATATATAAGTTAAGATTATAAAAACACTATAGTTTTAATTTCTTAATAATAATAAACTAAGTATATAATCTTGCCTTTTTCTTAACTCTTTATTATATTACTATAAGTTTATTATAAACTATATCTTACTTAACTAACTATTTTAACTACTATATTAACTATAACCTAGTACTAAAACACTACTTTTAGTTAGTAACTATTATACTTAAGTCTTTATAGCTTATAATACTTTATTTTAATACTTTATTTAATATTTTAAAAATAACTTAAAAATTCTAGAAAAAATGGCTTCTAAATCTAACGACTCTTTTCAACCTATTACTTCTTCTTCTAATTCTCAAGAATCATCTCAACTTAAAGCTTCTAACAATAACTCACAAATTTCTATTAATATAGATAAATTATAATATATATACGCTAATAAAATAGAAAATAAAAAGACTATATTTTTAAAGACAGTAAACAGTACCCTATTATAAATAATCTATTTACTTATAAACTATTACCTATTAACTTAAGTAAAGAAAGAGAAATAGAATTAACTTATAATATGAAAGGCTGTAATAAAAGATTTATAACTAAGGCAGCTCGATTTCAGACCTCTAATGCTTTAACCCACTATAAAAAACATCACAACTTTATAGCAACTTCAGATAAAGAAGAGTTAAATATAGATAAGATAAAGTGTAAGTTAATATTTTATTATAAATATAGTTAGTTATATTTCTTTAGTTACTTATAGTAGTATACTAATATCTTTTTAGTTAAAGACTATATAGATTCTAATAATAAAGATTTACAAGAAAGCAAAATAAATACTTTTATATCTAATACTAGTAATAAAAAAAGATATAGAGAAAGTACTATTATTAGTAATACTAATGCTATAGATGAAGAGGAGATATATAACTATATAATAAACTATTTATTAAAGTTTAATATTAGTTATAATACTATTACCTCTAGAGAGTTTAATAATTTATTAAGTTTTTTAAACTAGTAAGTATTATTATATATCTTATATTAATAAGCTAAACAATATATACTAATAATTATAATAGTACTTTACTAACTATTAATTATCCTAAGTTAATAAGTTATATAAATTCAAAGTTTATATCTTTAGAAGCTGCTATTATATATAACTTAAAACAACACTTTAATAACTATGGTTATATATCTATTTAGTTAGACATCTGGACTTCTATAGATAATAAAGCCTATTTAGGAGTAATAGGTTCCTTTATAGATAATAATTCTAAGCTAGTATATCTACAACTAGGTAAGTTATTATATACTTATTTAATACTTAACTTATTAATATTTAACTAATATTAATATACTTTATAGGTTTTGAATATTTAAATAGTTTATATACTGGATTATATATACAGCAGATCTTTGAAAATAATATTATTAAAAAATATAATATTCCTAAACAAAATATTATTAGGTAATATAATATTCTATTAATATTTATTAGTTATTAATATAACTAATAAATAAGTTAAAATAACTAAGCTAATATTATTATAGTATTACTAGAGATAATGGTACTAATAATAATACCTTTTTAAATCTCTTTATTAATTCTTATAATAATAATAATAAAAGCTTTCCCTTATACGATATACGATGTATAGGGCATATATTAAACCTAGTAGCTAAAGCTATTATAGATAAATATATAGCTAGTGTTGTTAAAGATACTAATATATTAGACTTTAAAATACCTTCTATTATTAATAACTATAATGGTTCTATAGAGAAATTATCTTCTAAAGAACAAGAGAAAATATTAAAAACACATTATAGTAAGTAACTATTATTATTATAACTTATTATAATACTTAATATACTATTTTATATACTAATAAAATAAATAGGTAGTTTAGGGAAACTTAAACGTATTGTTATACTTCTAAGAAATAATACTATATTATATGAAGAGTTTAAAACTGCTATAGAACACGCTAAAAAAGGACGAGAATTCCCTATTAATATATATAAAACTAAGATACCTTTATGTAAGTAATTTTACTTTTATATACTTAGTATTATTTATTATAATACTACTACTATTATTAATAATAAGTTATATTATATTAAAAACTTAATAATAAGTTTTTAATTAAATTAATAGCTTATATATATATATATATATATATATATATACTAATATTATATAGGCAACGAAACTAGATAGAATTCTGTTTATTTAATGATTAATACATCTATAGAGCTTCAACCAGCCTTAGATATATTAAATAAGTTAACTAAAAATAATATCTTTAAAGCCTTATACTTAACAGAAGGCCAGTGGCTTCAGCTTACTTACTTAAGAGATATATTAAAGATATTCTATAACCCTACTATCTATTTACAAAGCCAGACTTATACTACTATAAGTACTATTTTTAGTTTAATAGGTAATATATATTATAGCCTATTAGACAAAAAGAGTTAATAAGTTTTAATATAAACAAGTAGATAAAGTAAGTGTTTTATAAATATTTTAATACTTTTTAAATTAAATAATTATAAATACTAATAATTATTAATAGTCTAATAAAGCTTTACATCCTTATTCTATACCACTTTTACCTGCTATAGAATCTGGTTTAAAAAAGCTAGAAGACTACTTCCCTTATCCTATTACTTATAATAATTATAATAAATATAAACCTTATATTATAGGGTTTATATTAGACCCTAGACTTAACTATAAAAGTCTTAGAAATAATAATCTAAGCTCTTTTATACCTAATAATATAATACAAATAGCTAAAGATGACTTAGCTAGAGAGTATAATAGGTAAGTATATATTTAATAATATTATTTTAAAAAGTAATAAACTAATAGTATAATAGCTTAAAAGAATATATTATAGTAGACCTAGAAGCTACAGGGAAAAAGGCTTATATATTAATTCTATTAAAGATAGAATTAGTATAGATAAACTAACTACTAATATTATTAAAAATAAAGGAAAAAGTAAAGAACAACCTAATACTTTATCTAACTTTATAATAGACCCTTCTATAAGTAGATCTAGAAGTAAAGATATTAAAGTACCTAGACCTAAGCCTAAAGAGGAATTTATTAGTAATTTATTTCCTATATAAAGTAAAAGAGAAAACGAAAATATACAAAAAGATGAAATTAATAACTATTATAGATTAGGATTACAAGGAGATAAAGTAAGTTATTATAACTATAAGTATATATTAATTACTAAATATATATATATATATATATATATATATATAAACTTATTTATTAATTTATAACTATAAGTTATTATTAATAATTATAAATACTAATAAATAAAAATAGGTTAATCCTTTAGACTAGTGGCAAGAAAACGAAGTTAAATTTCCTATCTTAAGTATATTAGCTAGAAAATATCTAGCTATTCCTCCTACTTTAGCAGCAGTAGAAGCTAGTTTTAACTAGTCAGGTAATATTATTACTAAAAGAAGAACTAGGCTTAAGCATAATAATAGAAGACAGCTAGTTTTATTAAAGAACTGGAATTCTATTATTAATAATTCTAAAAGTATTATTACTAATAACTTAGAAGAGATATATACTCCTAAGTTATATAGTAATATTTTTGATTATTCTAAAATATCTAAGGATGAGTTAGATTTTACTATTGAAGAAGACTATAATAGTAATATAGAAGAAGAGGAAGAAGAAGAAGAAGAAGAAGAAGAAGAAGAAAATATAGAAAAAGAAGAAGATATAATGTCTATTAGTAGTACTAAAAGTACTAGTAATAATAGTAACTCTACTAATTAGTTATATTATTCTTAATGTTTTATTATTTTATTATTTTATTTATATTTTCTTACTTTTTTAAATAATAAGTATTAATAGATAATATAGTAAATAACTAAGGTCTAATAAATAGTTAAAAAAGATATATATTATTATATAATTCTTAAAATAAAAACCTTTTTTAGATATTTTATTTCTTATATATATAACTATAATATAATATATACTTTATATATTAATATATTAACTTTATTATAGTTATAGTTAAAGTAAAAATAGTAGTATATTATAATAAGAAAGGTTAGGCAGATAAAAGAAGAGATAGGTAAGTTAGTAGGTAGAAGTATATATATATATTTATTATTATTAGAAGACTTAGAGAATAAAACTACTTCTAGTAGTTTCTTTTCTTCTATATATAATAAATAACACTTACTATATCCTTTTATAATAGTATATATTAACCCTATATTATATATATATTAACCCTTTATAATAGTTATAGTTATATAGTTACTAGTAGTTCTAAAACCTTTAGCTTGTTATAGATTTACTAGATCTAGTTTTACTTGTTTTGCCTAAGTTAGGCAACCTTGTTTAAAGTACCCTAGGCTGTACCCTGGACTGTATTATATTATTGCCTTAACCTTAACCTTGTTAACCTTATTAATACATTAATACTCTTAGAGGCAAGGCACTACTAAGAAAGTAACTCTTAATAGGTTATATAGGTCTATTAGGTTATATATAAAGTATATCTCTATATAGGCAACTATAATATCCTTATATATATATATTTTTATATTCCTTATAGTAATATTATAATAAGGGTTAAGGTTAAGATTAAGGTTATGTTATCTTATAAGCCTTATATCTAAGTATTATACCTTATATTAGCTAAGTTACTCTAAGTTAGGTTTCTATTTATAGTATTATACTAAGTTAAAAACCTAGAAAAAGTTACCTTATAATAACTTATATTATAACCTTATATTATTAAACTTTGTTTAGTTTTACTAAACTATTACTATATTTAATACTATAAAAATAAAGTAGGTTTTAAGATAATAACTCTTATTCTTAATAACGCTATTAATTCTTACTTAATACTTATAGACTATAAGTAAAAAAATATTAATACTTAAATATTATAGTTATATTATAAGATTATATATATATTTATATAAGTACTACCTAGTAAGCTTTATATTTAATTTTACTTACTATTTTATACTATTTCTAATAAAATAACTTAACTTAATAAGAATATAGTTAGAGATTTAAAAGTGTATTTTGTATAGAATTTGTATTTTTTTTAAAATACAAGGCTTTTTAGACTAAGTTATAAATATTAAATTATATAGTTAATATATATTATAGATCTTAAAATTATTACAAGGGTTATCTAATATAGTTTTTATTTTTAGTAATTATATACTAAGATATACTAGTAAATACAACTTGTATTTGTATTATATTTTTTGCCTAGCACTATATAATACATGTTAGTGCCTATACTAAAAATAGATTTCTTAAAACTAGAATAGAAAAGCGGGGCTATTTCCTAAAAAGAAATAAAAATATTAATAAATTAAGAAAAAAAAGCTTTATCTAAACCTTATTTTACTATATTTTTATATAGCTTATATAAGCCTATATAATTACTAATACTTTTTTACTATACTATAAAGGTCTTAACACTTGTATAGAAACCTTGTATTTTTTTTTAGAACTCTAAATATAGTTAATTAGTAAAAAAGGGTAATAACTAAATATATATTTAGAGAAAATAACCTTAAATATATAAGTAAATTATTATTTAAAGAGGTTTAGAATAAAAACTAGTTATAGTGTTTTTTTATATAATAATTAAATAAATATTACTTACTATACTCTTTTATAGTAGTATATACTAACTTTATAGAGTATATATACTAATATTCTATAATAAGTATAGTTATAAAGACTATAGTATTTCTAAAACCTTAGCTTATAATAGTATTACTAAGGCTAAGTCTAACTTATCTTTTCTAAGTTAACTAAGTTTATTAAAAGTACTCTAGACTAAGTTATATTATTATCTTTACTTAAACCTTACTAATATAGGAATATATTTAATATTAATACTCTTAAAGATAAAGAACTTTTAAAAAATTACTTTTACTAAGTCTATATAAGTTTAACTTATATAGTATAACTCTCTATATATAGTTAAAGTATATATTTATACTTATATATATATATATTTATATTTCTTTAAGCTTAACTATACCTAGGGTTAGGGTTAGGGTTAGGACTTTATTCTTAGGGTTTATTCTTAACCCTAAATTTATTATATTAGTTATTACTATTTTATATTATATTTTAGTATTTTATTTTAAGCTTTAGTAAGTAATATATACTATATATTTAATATAATAGACTAAGGTTTTTTATAACTATTACTATTATATTTATAGTATTTATTTTTAATTTTAGTACTTTTCTATTATTAATAATACTATGTTTATCTTAAACTATTTTTTTAAGAAATAAAAAAGTATTTTCCTTATATACTAGTTAACTAGTTATATTTCTTAGGAAAATACACTAGTTCTATATATAGTAAATAATAATCTACTTAGGTATAATTTTTATATATTTAATATAATTAGTAAAAAAATTATGTATTTTTGTAATAAAATATAAATACAAATACATATATTTGTATTTATATTTGTATTTTACTTTAAAAAATACAAAATACAAAAATACAAATACATGTATTTGTATTTCTAGGAAAATATAAATACATGTATTTGTATTTTTATATTTTGTATTTTTTAAATACACTGACCTAATTATAGTAATTTTATTAAGTAAGAACACTTAGCTTTATATACTTACTATATTTATTAACTTTAATAACCTAGGGTTACTTTTAGAATATATCTCTATATAAGACTAGTATACTATAGAACTTAATAGAACTCTTCTTAATTAAGGCTACTAGTATATTATTTTAAAAAACTAGAGTC
This sequence comes from Colletotrichum navitas, assembly GCF_030913465.1. Classification (NCBI taxonomy): domain Eukaryota; kingdom Fungi; phylum Ascomycota; class Sordariomycetes; order Glomerellales; family Glomerellaceae; genus Colletotrichum; species Colletotrichum navitas. The sequence goes on from NW_026850813.1 coordinate 9,398, forward strand.
TAGTAAAGACCCTAGGACCTTTACTAGAATTCCTAGAATTCCTAGAATAATATTAGAAGATAATAATAAAGAAGTAGTTCTTTTTAATAATAAAAAAGTAAATAACTTTATTTAGGTAGCACTTACTAAAGCTATAGTACTTACTATATAAAGAATAGTAAAGTTAGTAAAAATAGTAAGAAAGTATAATAAGTATAACTACTAATACTTTTCTATAAAAAAAAAAGACTTTTACTAAGATCTAAATTATCTTAATTAGGTTTAATAGCTAAAGGTCTTTCTTTCTAAGATAATTATAAAGAAAAATAAGAAGAAGAAAGTAAGTATTCTTAAGTATATTATAAATAGTTTTAATAACTTTACTAAAGTATAAAGAAGCTAAACCTCTTATTAAGCTATAACTTAGATAAGAAGGTTATTATCTTAGTATAGCTAGCCTAATTAGACTAAGCCCTTAGCCTAAGTGTTTATAATATATAAGACTAAGAATAAAAAGATTTATTCTTATAATAATATTCCCTCTAATAGATTTACACTAAAAGAAGACCTCCTCTAGAAAGTTAAGAACTTAGTAAAGGCTAAGAAGATAATATAACTAGATACTAGCCTATTTATAGGCCTAATTATACTAAAGTTCTTTTTTATTTAGCCTTATTTATATCTTAAGCTAGATAAGTTAAAAAAACTAATAAAGATAGTTAGTTACTTAATAAAAAAAAAAAGAACTTTTCTTAGTAGTCTTACTAAACTATAAAGCTATACTTTACTAGAAATTTAAGAAGTATAGTTTTATTAACTATAAGGTAGCTTTACCTTAAGTAATTAGGATAATACTTTATAAAGCTTAAAGAGAAAAGGGAATCCTAATCCTAAAAGCCCTAGAAGGTGTAGCCCTTAAGATCCTTTGCACTTAACTTTAAAAAGGAATCCTTAAAGAAGGTTATAAGGTAGTTAAAAACCCCTAGTTCTTAGTTAAAAAGAAAGATAGTTTTTACTACCTAATTAACTTAGCTACTTAAATAAATAAGGTTACTATTTATAATACTTTTACTTCTCTAAGAGTAAAGAATTTCTTAGAAGATTTTAGTATATATAAGATACTTTTACTATTAAATATTTAGTCTAGGTATAATTAGGTCTTTTTAGTAAAAGAAAGTAAAGATTTAATAATGTTTACTACCTTACTTAGCTTACTTTATATATATACTTTACTATAAAAAGCTACTAATTTACTAGCCTAGTTTATATAAATTATAATAAAGATCTTTTATAACCTTATTCTTTACTATTACTAAGCTTTTTTTAATAATATTATTATTAAAGGGCTAATAATAACTTATAATAATAGGTGCCTCCTTAATTAGCTCTTAATTTAACACTATATCTATAAGTATCTTTAGAATATTAACTAGGTATTATTAAATATTAAGCTTACTAGTTATACTATAGCTATAAAGAAGTCTTAGTAGCTATAGAAAATAACTATAGTTATAGGCTATCTCTATAGTTCTAGTAAGCATAGGCCTAATTAGGCTAATATTATTAAGATTCTAAAGTAAAAAGAATACTTTAGCCTTATAGAAGTTTAATTCTTTATTAGTATAACTAGCTTTTATAAGATCTAGATTAAGAAGTACTTAGAAATTACTATCCTTTTTTAAAAGCTTATAAAAAAGAATATAGTGTTTTAGTAAAGGCCTAATTAGGTAAATACTATAAGTATTTTAAAGAAAAAGCTTACTTTAGTACTTATTTTAATCTTTATTAATTATAGTAGTATAGTAAAGTAGCTTATTATTAGAACTAATATATCTTTTATAAGCTAAAAAGCTTACTTTAGCTAAGTAAAAAACAGTAAGTAAGTAGTTATAAGATATAAAAGTAGTATCTAGTAAAGCACTAAGCTTAAGTATAACTTTAGTAAACTTAAGCTATAAGTAGTCCTTATAGTACTAAAGAAACTTTATAACTATATTTATAAAGTAAAGTTTTTTCTAGAAACTAATGCCTAGGTCTTAGTTACTTAACTAAATAGTAGTACCTATAACCTTTTTAAAGCCTTAATTATAAGATAAATTACTTAGATTTAAGTCTTTAACTTTAAAGTAAAGTATATTCTAAGGATAAAGAATATAATTATAAATACTTTATTAAAAAGCCTCTAGGGTAATTAAACTTAGATAATTATAAGACTTTTAATTAAGTTAAAGACTTTATTAATTCTAACTTTTACTTTATTTTTATTTATATAGTCTATACTTCTTTAGCTTTAAATATTTTAAAGTCCTTTTACTTTTTTATTATCCCTAATATATAGCTTTACTTTAATTAGTTCTAGTCTAACTAAACTAGGTAAATAGTGTTCTATTTAAAAACCTTACTTTACTTAGATAGTATTTTAGTAAAAGACTTTAGAAAGTTTAAAACAGAAGTATAGTAGTATATAGTAAAAGATAAATACCTTTATATAAGACTAACTAAGAAGCACCTAGTGCCTTAGTAACTTATTAATAACCTAGAAATCTAAGACTACCTAATTAGGTATACCTATGTTAAATTAGGACACTAGGGATATAATATAATATTCTATTACCTTATATTATCCTATATTTAGAAAGATATATACTACTATATCTAAGTAAATATTATAACTTATTAGCTTTACTAAAAGGCTAAATTAGCCTATATAGATAACTAGTATATTAGAATAGCACTAAAAGAAATACTATTTATAAAGATATCCTTAGATATCTAATAGATTAGTCTATAGGCTTTAGTTAAAGCTTACTATAATATAATAAATAAATTAAGGCTAAATAACTAGTAAAGCCTAGATCTAATTAGGTTATAGACTTTATCTAGGAAGATATTTTCTACTACTATAAGGTTTATAGTTAACTTCTAGTTAATAAAGGTCCTAAGAATAAAGAAGTAGTAAATACTTTTAATATAAAGTATAGTGTTATAAAGAGAGTTATTTTAGTATATAACTCTAGGGTAAATAGTGTTAATAAATAAAGATATAAGCCTATTACTTACACTATCTTAACCTAGTTAAAGGGAGAAATAAAGGACTAGAGATAGATTCTTTTAACTACACTTTTTATAAATAGAACTACTATCTAGGCCTTAATAAAATATACTTTATTCTTTTTTATCTATAGCTATAAGGCTATTACCTTAATTAAAGAATTAATAGTAATATAGAGAGTAATAGACTAAGGATAAGTATAGAACCTTAATTAAAACTTATAGCTAGAACCTATTTTTTTAATAACTAGACTATAACTAAGAAGTTACTATAAAGAATATCTTAGTAGTATAGTAAAAGACTATTAACTAATATAATAACTAATATAGTTACTTAATTAGGCCTATAAAACTTTAAATAAGTAACCTTATACTTATATTTAATAAAAAGTATACTATTAATAAGTCTAAGGTAAAGAAGCTTTAGTTTTACTAGTAAGGTCCTCTTAGAGTATACTTTATCTTTAATTAGTCTAGTTTTTATTACCTAAAGACACTTAGAAAGAGGTAATTACCTAGGTAATATATAGTAGTTACTACTTAAAAAGATACTTTAAAAATACTTTAGGCTTTTAGGAATCTAAGGATCCTTCTAGGCGTAGTAAAAACTTTAGGATAAACTAGTACCTTATATCTTTACCTAGGACTATTAAGATATACTCTAGGAATTAGACTATTCCCTTAAGCCTAATTAAGTAGAAGATATTACTTTTATATATATAAAGCTAGCCTAGTTAAAATTAAAAAAATAAAATAAAATACTTTACTAGGAGCTTACTAAGTAAAAAATAACTATAAGTATTACTATTAAGATTTTAACTAAGGACTTAGATAAAGATAATAAGTATTTATTTATCTTTAATATAGCCTAATTAAGTATACTAGCTATATTTTTTTTTCTTTATTAAATACTTTATATTTATACTACTAATTTTAGATTTTAATATATTAAAGCTTTTTCTTTTAAGAAGCTAATTAAACTTACCTTTTATTTTATTCTTTAACCTAGAAAGTTAAATTATCTTAGGGATAAAAATATAAAAAAAGAAAGCCTAATTAAGGCTAAAATACCTAAATAAATATATTTATTACTTTAGTACGCCTATTTATTATTTTTGTTAGAATATTAATACTAATAATCATATGACACCTAGTTAGTTAACTATAAATAGTTTATAATTTAAGGTTAAAGGGCATAGACTAGTTATTTGGCCCTTAGTTATATTAAGAGGGGATTATACCTTTTAGTTAGCTAGAATAACTTAAGTTATACTTAAGTAGTATATAACTACTTTATATAATAATAGTAGAGTAGACCTGTTTAGTTACCTAATAAGAAGTTAATTTACCTTTACGTTTTACTAAGTATATATATATATAAAGCCTATTTAACACTAATTAGTGGTTATATAGTAATTATAGATTAGTAAAAGTAAAGAGGCAAGGTTATAAACCTAAAAGGGATTACCTTATGCTAAGAGCCTAGATCTTTACTGTTGTTTACTCTATAAAAGTAGTACTAGATAGTAAAAAGAAGGAAGACTACCTATTAGTTAATATATAAGAAAGTCTCTCTGTGTCTACTGCCTAAAGGTAAACTAGGCAAAAGATCCTATTATGTAATACTCTAAGAAAGTAGTGTATACTATAGTATATTTAATATTAACTAGACACTGTACAAGACAATATAGCTACTACTACTAAGATAGTATCTTTACAAAAGTAAGAAGACACTAGAGAAGTTAGCTAGTAATTAGAAGATAACTAACCTTAGTATAAAGAGGACTAGATTATATACAAAAAAATAGTAATATAGAGCTTTATCCTACTTAACCTTTAGAAGAGATTAATAGACCCTAAGTACTAGTTGTATACCCTAGATATTACTAAGGAGATCCTTACGTTAAAAGAGTTAACTACGTACATAGGATACTTAATAATATATATCCTCCTTATTAACTTACTAATAAGAGCCCTTATATATAACCTATATAAAGATTTTAAGGACTAGTCTTTATACTAATAGTCCTAGGTTAATTAGATCTTTAGGGATAAGCTTATACAAGTACTTACTAAACAAGGATTAGACCTAGTAAGAGAGAGTAAATAATTAGTTACTATTTAAATCTTAAACCTTATTAAAAGGTGTAAAGGTAAAGACAAGAACTCTACTAAAGTATTAACCCTTACTTATATAATAATAACTACTCTTTAAACACCTATAAGGAATATATAACTTAACTTATTAAGAGTAACTAAGGAGTTACTAAAGTAGTTAATTAAATAATAAGATCCTTAAGTAGCTTAGAGGTCTAGAGGACTTAATATATAAATAACACTATATAAAGTACACTTTACCTAGGAGGTAGAAAGTTTCCTAAGGTCTTAAAGCTAGGTTATACTAACACTAGAGAGGATATCTATAACCTTTTACTAAGGTAAATAGTTAATAATAGACTATATAAACCTTATATAATTTCTATCTTCTAGAAAGGCTAGAGAAAAGAAAGGAACTACACTAGAAAGCTATATAATATACTTTATAATAAGGCTAAGGTGTTTATTAGTTTTTATTGCTATCTCTAGATTATAGAAGATTAATATTATACTGTTTTTTAGACATCCTATCTAATTATATAAAGAAGTTTTACCTTTATTATATTAGACCTATATAAAGGTAAAATAAGATATACACTATACTAAATATATACTTTAACACTAGTGTTAACTATAGTCTTTATTAGACTAATTAGACTACTATATCCTTTATATAAGTTAAACAAAAGAATCTAGACAAGACACTAATAGAAGTACTAGAAGTATTACTAGACAAGTTACCTCTTATATAATAAGCACTTAGTTTAGGTTTCTAAGGGGAAATTATACTTTATATACAAGTTACCTAGGCTTACTAAGGTGTTCTAGAGCTAGAGACTACTCTTAGTAATCTTAAGGTATACTATTTATATAAAAGTTCTTTTCTAATCTTAGGGCTTCTTTATAAGTTACCTTAGAAAGAGGACTAATTATATAAATTAACTTTATAGACTAAAGGTATACTTTAAACTATAAAGATAGACTATAATAGAGACCTTTATATAATTAACTACCTTACTAACCTTTAATAAAGAGAAAAAGGATAAACTATTTTAACTAAGACCTTTTTATATAAATATATAAGAAGTGTTTTATATAAAGAAAAAAATACTAGTTAACTAACTATATAAGGAAAAATAATTATACAAAGACTTAATACCTTTAGTATATAATACACTTGCCTAGGACCTAATAAAGACTTTATAGCCTATCTCCTTAAAGTAAAAGAAAAGCCCTATAAGGAAAAAAGGAGAATAAAACTTATATAATAAAGAAAATTCTTAGATAACTAAGAAGTCTCTTAGTATTTACTAACTTTAGCTTTCTTTTATTATATAACTAGAAAGATATATTCTTAGCTCTAAAGACTATTAAAGTAAGTTAATTCTTACTTAAGGACCCTTATTATATAATATACTAGGGAGAACTATAGGATACTAGAGTAGCTAAGTTTTTAACTATAGGAAAGCCCTAGGTACTAGGTACTTAAGAGAGAACCTATATATAAAGATCTCTTAGAACCTAGGTTTACCTATATATAATTTAAAGTAAATAACTTATAACATTAATAAGAACTATAGAGATAGAGAACTAGCTAAGAATAGTTAAGTATTATATCCTTAACCCTTAACCCTATTCCTATTTTTATTATATAATATAATTAACTAGGTGTATACTTTAATAATATTACTAAACTATTATATAAAAAGATAGTATATATATACCTATTATATAAAAATAAGGACACCTTTTCTTTAACCTTAGTTATATAGAGGCTTTAACCTTCTTTACTAAAGAGTAGCTTTAAAGGCTCTATAGATAATTTAGACACCCTTATATAGATTAACTTTACTAGCTCCTAAAGAACACTAGATATAATAATATTAATATATTAATATTAAAAAGATCTAGAAGTTTTATTACTATTACTAATTATATAACCTAGCACTATAACGTTTTAAGTTCTCTATTAAGATAAAAGCTACTTTAACTATAAGATAGTTATAGACATTATATAACTTAGAGACAAGAAACACTATATATTATTAATATAGAGATAAGTTTTTAAGGTATAACTTTCCTTAAATTATTATCTATATAAGACACCTAGAATACTCTCTTAAAGTGCTAATAGCTATATATATAGGTCTACTAGACTATATTATATATAACCTAGGCATAAATTTTATATTAGAAAGTTTAAGAATAATACTAAGATTATAGGCATCTTATATAAAGAAATACTAGTAAAGCCTACTAGGAGTTAGTAAAGTAAAAAAGGTATATACACTATTATAATATATATATAATATCCTTTATAAAGAACTTAGCTATAATATAGATAAAGAGGTTATTCTCTAAATAGCTATAAAAGCCTTAAATAATACTACTAGCCTACAAGGATTATACTAACCTTTTTATCTTTAGGATATATCTAAGGATTAATAAGGATTTACCTCTATTATATAATATTACCTAAAGGGCTAAAGTAATTTAGAAGGCTATAAAAATACTATAAGGTATTTATCAGAGGTAAAGATTAACTATATAATTAACACTAGGAATAGCCTAAACTCTAGGCTATACTAACACTTCTTATCTAAAGTAAAGTCCTAGTGTAAAGAAAAACAAAGGATAAATAGGCCTATATAAAATCTAGGGTATTAAAGGATATATAATTACTATTAATATAGTAAATAGTCCTACCTAGTTTTATATAACACACGTTAAGCCTTATTATAAGGAACTAACTCCTAATAACCCTTTAGATAATAACGTTACTTAACTAATTCTATAGGAGCAACCTAGATAAAAGAGAAGACTAAAGAAAGGTTAATAAAGGCCTATACAAAGATCCTAAAGGATATTCTTAACCTAAAAGAAAAAGAATTACTATAACCTTACTATTAAGCTTTACCTTAATAATATTATTATAACTTTAGGAGCTTTATATAAAGAGTTAGACAAGGTTAAGATTAATTCCTTAATAAGACAAGGTGTTTTAAAGGTTATACAATATAACCTAAGGGACCACTAAGGTGTCTACATCTATAGGACAATATAGTGCAAGAGGTAAAGAACCTTAATAATAAGCTATACAAGAAATCTAGGCTTATTATACAAAGGTTTAGTAATAAGAGAAGAAATTACTTCTTACTTAAGCACTAACTGTCTAAAGGATAAGCTAGCGCCTTATACTAGCTCTAGGTCTAACCCTTATAAAGACTATAAGTGCTAAGGGAAGTTAAGAGATATTACCTAAGTATACACTTAATCTAAGGACCCCTTAATAGAATAATCCTTATATAACTACCTAAAGAGTTAAAAAATAATACCTAGAAGATATACTCCTTTAGGTAGTTTTACTATTATATAGCCTTATAAAGTTAGGCCTATACTAGTATAAGACCTATATTAAACACTATAAGAGAGTTAAGGATAACCTAGTCTATATATAACCTATGTCTTTTATATACTATAGATAAAGATAACTTTAGAATTATAGTTATATAAACAATAACACTTTTTATTTATAACTATATAATTCTTAGCTAAAGAGAAGAGAAGTTATTAGAGAAAGGGATTTATATAAAGCTAAAGACTACTTTATCTCTAGGAACTTAGGCTAACTTTAATAGTAGATATATCTATATATAACAATAGTAATATTACCTTTACCTAGAAAGGTTAAGTAAATTAACTATAATTAGTTAATAAAACTTTAGATAATTTACCTTAGTAATATATTTCTTAAAGGCAAAAGGAGTATATATTACCTTAATCTATTAACTAGAGGCATTATATAATCTAGTAATTACTACTTAGACTAAAGAGATACCCCTTAGGTAATTAAGGACCTAAATATATAAATTAAATAGTAAATAGATAACCTAGAGAGAGGACTTACCTATATACCTTTTCTTTACTTATATAAAGATATATATCTTTACTAATAGATTATTTACTAATAATATAGACCTAATATTATAACTTAGTTTTATTATTATACTAGTAAAAGAAGTTACTTATATAAAGACTAACTTTAAAATCTAAGGTAATATTATCTATTAGAGCTTTACTAAGTGTAAAAGAGTTATATAAAGTGTACTTATAAGTAAGCTCTATAGTATAATAATAGGTTTTAATAGTAGGATTACTTTAAGTATAACACTTAATAGGATCCTTTATACACTTAATATTCTAAGGATTCTAGTTATTATATATTTAGACTCTTGTTTACTATATAAATACTTATATAATTAGGAATAATAGACAAAAAGTAACTTATAATTAATATTATAAGCCTATATAAATTATATAAGAAGAAAAAGATCTTAGAGGTTAAATAGATTAACAGAAGAGATAACTAGTAGATATACTTACTAAGAAATTACTAAACTTTAGCCTTAAAAAGCTAGTTAGTATAAACACACTAAAGATCTAAATTAAAGTATATATTAAATAAATTAAGAAGACTAATTAATAATTAATTTATATAAGTATTTACCCTTGTACTATAAAAAGGGTATTATTTAACTCTAAAACCCTAAATATATATTCTAAACCTAACTAGACTAAAGACCTTAACTATAACTAGAGTATATAAATCTACTATATAAGAAAATATATTCCTACTAGGTTATAGAGAGTATATAAACCTTTTACTTACCTATTACTTAGCTTATACAAAGGAAAATACACCTTAGATCTAATCCTAATTAAGGATTAGGGCTTAGCACTAGAGCTAAGGAAGAAGCCCTTCTCCTTAACACCTTTTCTTAAACGCTTCCTAGTGTACAGGGGTTTTAGCCCTTAAAGACTAATAGTTTCTTATAGTTACCTTAGCTATTACTACTATTACTAGAATTACTACTATTATTACCTAAAGAGACCTCTCTTAGCTATAATAGCTATATTAAGCTCTATAGCTTATCTAATATACTTACTATATACTTCTCCCTAATAGTTATTTAGGTAATAGTATTTAGTAAAGTAGTAAAGTATATTATTTATACACTTTTAGGGTAAGCCTATATAAGTTAGCTATAGGACTAAATAAGTATTATATAAAAGTAGCCTTTATATTAAATTACTTTAGTAATAAACTCTTAGAAAAAGTATTAGTATTAAGATAAATAGTAATATTATAAAAGGTATATTAATAACCTTTTTCTTGTCCTAAAGGTTTAATAAAAGTTAGTATATATAAACTATAATAGGAAAAAGGAACCTTATATATTAATAGCAAAGCTAGAGAAAAGCGTAGTTTTAGGTGTTACCTATTAGAATAAAGCTAGGTTACACTATTCTAGTCCTATTAAACCCTAAGGAACTAATAACTAAAGGCTAAGGTCTAAGCTAGGCTATTATAATATATAAGAAGGATCTATTATAAATTAGTAAAGTTAATAACAATAAGGAGAAGAAGATATATATAAAGTAATAGATAATTAATAAGTTAAAAAGAGAAAGAAGAAGTTATTAATTAATTAATATACAAGAGAGATAAAGAAAAGGAAGTAGTAAGGTTACTATACTAGTAAGGTTTTATATATTTTTATTATTATTAAAAAAGCATAAGAAGAAAAAAGAAAAAGAGAAAAAAAGGTAAAAGGTAGAAGGTATTTATATAGAGAGTTAAGGCTACTAATTACATAAAGGAAAAAAGTATATAAATATAAAGTAAAGAAAAGTAAAGGTAAAGTAAAAACTTATTATATAAGTAAGTAACTATTTAAAACAACTAAATAGGAGGTATAATAAAAGAATAGATTTAATTAGCTTAGTAAGTATTACCTTATATTTACTCTTAGAAAGGTATATTTAGAGTTTATTTTTATTTAGATAACTTTATATACAACAGTAGGCTATTAAAAGTAAAGTTATTATAAGAACTAATTAGGACTATCTAATTAGTTAACGCAAGGCGTATATAATTATAAAAGAAGAAAGGTAAGTGTTAGAATATTAATACTAATAATTATATAACACCTAGTTAGTTAACTATAAATAGTTTATAATTTAAGGTCAAAGGGCACAGACTAGTTATTTAGCCCTTAGTTATATTAAGAGGGGATTATACCTTTTAGTTAGCTAGAATAACTTAAGTTATACTTAAGTAGTATATAACTACTTTATACAACAATAGTAGAGTAGACCTATTTAGTCACCTAACAAGAAGTTAATTTACCCCTACGTTTTACTAAGTATATACATATACAAAGCCTATTTAACAATTTTAGTATACCTATTTATTATTTTAGTACACTTATTTATTATTTTAGTATACTTATTTATTATTTTAGTATACTTATCTATTACTTTTATATACCTATCTATTACTTTTATATTACTTATCTATTACTTTTATAACGCTTATCTTTTATTATCTAAGAACTATAATTACTAATATAATAGTTATTTTTTTACTATTATTCTACTAACACCCTAGAACAGCTAGAATATCTTTCCTTACGCTTAATTAAAGCTACTACACTAAGGAGATATTACTATTATTAGTAAGATATAAGCCCCTTTAGATAATATAAAGGACTATCTAAAGACTATAATTAATAGCCTAAACCTCTTAACACTATACTATATAGCCTTAGTAATACACTTATTACCTAATTAGATTTACTATACTAAGGAGATATCTATATTATTAGTAAAACATAAGCTCCTTTAGATAATATAAAGGACTATCTAAAGACTATAATTAATAGCCTAAACCTCTTAACACTATACTATATAGCCTTAATAATGCCCTCTTAGTCTAATTAGGCCTAATATACTAAGTAAAGTACTAAATATTACCCTCCTTTATTAGTCTTTTATTCTTTATTATTATCTTTTACTTTACGCTTTTATAGAATATTATTAATAGCCTAGATAATACCTTTAAGTACATAAAGGATATTCTTAAGCTTATAAGAGAACTCCTTTTACTAAGATTTAATTATACTTATTAAGTTAGTATAAAAAAACTAAGTAAAGTTAATAAAGGAGATATTCTTTAGGATACTTAATTTAACGCTATTTCTATTACTTTAATGCTTCTTAGTAGACCTAATTAAGGCATTATAACTAAATTCTTTATAGAATTCCTTAGTCTAGTAGTAGTAGCTAGTTTAAGTCTTATAATAAAGATAGTTAGAATAAGTATCCTAAAATATACTAAGAAAAAAGATATATTCTTAAAAAAGAATAAAGGTTAAGACTAGATTAGACCTAGCTCTTATTAATACTTAGTTATTTTTATAGTATTTATAAAGAACTATATTTTAGCTACTAAGACTATAAACTACTAAAGTACTTTTAGCTTAAAGGTAGTTTAGTAGCTTCTAAGCTAAGTAACTAAATACACCCTTATAACTAATATAGATAAAGACTTTATACTTAAATAAGCTATTATTAGACTAATCTTTAATAAGCTAAAGAATATTACTATAGGTAATAGTGTTCTAGAAGTTTTAAGTAATAATAAAATAACTTTAGCTAGCTTAAATAAAATTAGTAAACTAGACTTTATAGTAAAAATTACCTATAGGTAACTTAAGGTCTTTCTATATAAAGAAAGTTATAATCTAGCCTAATTAGACTAGTAGATATAAAATAAACTAAAACAGAGGACAAGATTTAAGACACTTACTATAAAGAGGTTTAGGGAAATAGCCTAGTATACTATAGTAAAAGGATCTAAAGTAAAGAACTATAGCTAATAAGTAACTTTAGGATAATATTAAAGAGGTATATTAAAGTTTAATTAGGTTAAAGAAAAAAAGAAATAGTTAAATTATTAAAAGCTTAAAGGTAGCTAGTAAAAATAATAAAAGAAAAGCTACTAAAAGTAGAAATTAGTAGTAATAATAAAAAAAAGAAAAAGTTAGAAGCCTTATAAAAAAGGAAAAGGTGTTTTATACTTACTTCTTTCCCTTTAGTAAAAATACTAGTAATAACTTACTTTTTAATAAAAGGAAAAAATAATAAAAGAAAAACGCTATTTAAGATTAACAATAGTAACTATAAACTTTACCTCTAGTAAATTATAGCCTTTTTTCTTTATATATTTATTCCTTCTAGCTTTATTTATAATACACTTTCTCTTTTTTTACTTCTTTTTTTAGCTAGCCTTAATTTACTATTACTATATAATACTACTTTTTAACCTATTTATTTACCCTTTTATTTTCTTCTTTATTAACTAATAACTAATATTAGATATTAACTATATAACTATATATTTACTAACTTAGCTTTTAATATTTAACTATTTATACTTCTTTTTTTTTTACTAACCTAATTAGACCTTTCTTCTTTAATTTTACTATATTACATTAGCTTACTATATCTTAATTTACTTCTACTAATATTATCTAGGTTTAACTTAATCCTAGCTATTAAGATAATATCTAGGTTATATAGTATTACTAAGCGCTTAATTAGGTATATATAACATAGAATAAATAAGACATCCTTCTTAATCCTAAGTAAGTCTAAGTAAATATAATCTAGGCCTTAAATAAGTCTTAGTATACTTACCCTATTAACCTAAAGCCTTTTAAAGGAATTATAAACCTTATTACTAACTAACTAATGTCTCTAAGATAGCTACCTAGATACCTAAAGCCTAGTAAAAAGATAAAATATAAGGTACTCTAATAGATCCCTAGTAATAATTTAGTAGCTTTAGGAATAATAAAGAAGAGATAAGGACTTAGATTTAGCCTAGATAACTTATAAGGTAAATAGATAAGTATAGAATTAGTAACCTACTTACTAAGCATCTATAATACTACTAAATACTTAGTTAAGTAGTTCTAGATAGCCTTAGATAATATTAAAGTATAGTAGTATTTATAGCTAGAGATATAAACTTCTTTTACTATATTCTTAACTATCCCTATAGTTAGTAGATAGTCTAGGTGTTTAGGCCTACCTTAATTAGGTTAAAAAGCTATATAAAGTATATAAGGTTTATTTTATAACCTACTATATTAATTACTATTACGCTTTATTTATTAACTAAATTATAGAATATTCTTTTTAGTATAATAGCCTTTAAAGAAAAAAAACTTTACCCTTTAATTTACCTTTAATATAGACTACTTTTATAAATTCTATAAAAGTACTAAGGTATATAGTAACCTAATTAAAGTAATTAAAAAAAAGGCTAGTATAGTAATTAGTCCTTAATAGATAGATAAGTAAATATATAGCCTATATATAGCTAAATTCCTAAGATACTATATTTAAGAGAATATTATAAATATCTTTACTATCTTAACCTAGTTAGGCTAAAACCTATAATAAAGAATAATTATAGTCTACTTAAATATATAGTAGTAATAATAGATTCTTTAAGAATTTAGTCCTCTTAGTAACTATAGTAAGAAGGAACTTTAACTAAAGCCTAGGCTTATTCTAGACACCTATAATTAAAGACTATACTAGTAAAAGAGCCCTAGCCCTAATTAAGGTAAAACTATTAAGGTTAAACCCTAGAAACTATCTAAGTTTACCTTTAAATAAAAGATAATCCTACTACTATTAGGCCTAATACTACCTCTAGAATATCTTATCTTTTAAACTCTAGAGGATATATATAACCTTATTAAAAACTAGTAGGCTATACTAATTAGGCTATAGAAAACTAGTAAAATAAAGATAAAGGTTAATATAAAAGACTTAGAGAATATACTTACTTTAAACTATATTTTTTTTTATTTATAAGTAAAAACTTAACTTAAATTTTTATTTATATAGCTACCTCTAGAGCTAAAAGCTAATATCTTTTAACCTAATTAGAATAGTAACTTTTAAAAGCTATTATCTAGATAGTCTTTTTTTTAGTGCCTAGGGTAAAAAGAATTTTTACTAAAGCTTTAGTAGATAATATCTTTACTACTAAAGCTTTTACTTCCTCTAGTTAGCTTTTAATTACCTAAATATTATAATAAAAACTATATAGACCTAATTAGTATATTTAAAAGGTTATACTCTTAGTAAAAAAGTTAAAGAACTATAGTTAGGATTAAAGATATTAAGTAAGCTTTAGTAATAGTTAACTAGTAAGATTAAAAATAAGTCTAGTTAAAATTAATAAAGTAGGCCTAGGTTACTAACCTTAAGATTAAGAGGTCTAAAAGTATACTACCTTTATCTAATTAAGTACTAAAAAGACCCTTAAGTAGCCCTAAAGAGAAATAAATAAAGTAGCCTTAACTATAAGTACCTATAGACCTTAAGATCTTTAAGACCTTAACTAATATAGTGTAAACTATATACTAAAAGGTAAAAAGATAAAAATACACTTTAGTAGTTACCTTAGTAAATATAGAATAATAAAGGGCCTCTCTAAAGAAATAAAAGTTAAAGGGTATTCTTTATTACACTAGAAATAACTATATTAGAATATTCCTTAGCCTCTATAAACTAATAGTAAAAGAGATAAAACCCTAGACCTTATTTTTACTTCCTACTATAGCCTTTAGTTAGAAAGGCTACACTTAATATAAGCAAGGACTAGTCTAGGACTAGGCCTTTAATAAGGTATAATAGAAGGTAGAATAAGAGAAAGAATAGAACTAGCCTAGTATATTAAGTTATAGCTTATACTACTATAAGTAAGTAAGACTAGCTTAATTAGGGAAAAAGAAATAAGGGAGAAAAATATAGAGAGCTTAAGAATTATATACTGC
>NW_026850814.1:0-25130 GCF_030913465.1 Colletotrichum navitas
CCTAGATATTCTTTTAATCTTATATGCCTAATTAGGCCTTTTTAGCCTAATTAAGTACTCTATCTACCTTATAACTATATAACTAAATAATAAGACCTTTTTTATATAGTTCTATACTACTTAGTAATAATAGTATTACTAACTAAGTTTAACTACTAACTAAAGATAGACGTTTAATTAATAAACTATAGCCTTAATTAAACTAAGGTCTATTAATTAATGTTATTATCTTCTTAGATAGAGGTTAGTAAGTTACCTTTGTGTTTATAGGCGCTTAGGGTGCACTAGTAATAAGACCTTTAGGTAAGGTTATTTAGATTAGTTATATATATACTAGCTATCCTACTGCCTTATGTATTAATATCCTACTTAGTTTTAATAGTTATTAGAGAAGTTTTATTAGCCTAATTAGAATAGTTAGACTAGTCTACCTTTTTTTTCTTTTTTTTTTTCTATATCTTTAAAGAAACTATAGTACTAAAGTCTTTTACTTGCCTTAGGTCTAAATTAAAGTTAAGCACCTAGGTCTTATAGTATCCTTAGAAGAACTTACTAAGGCTAAGAATAGTCTAATTAAATATATTTAGGTTAAAGTTAAAGATTAAGACTAATAGGGTAGTATTAGGTATCTTAGTAACTAAAGAATAGTAGTATATAACTAGTAAAAAGTCTTTATAAAAAAAAAAATATTAGGTACTACTAAAAGCTAATATTATTATTTCTAAAGAGAAGTAACTTTAATTAAGGTAACAAGAGTATTATATAATGCCTTCTAAGTATAAAGCTTTACCTATTACTATATCTTTTAGTAAAGCTTAGTGTAGACAAGGCTAAGATTAAGGCTAAAGGCCTATATATACTTCTTTATTATAGTCTTATTAATTATAAAACACTATTCTCTATAGGTAAAGATTAGTTTTAACTTAATTAGGCTAATAGTTTTATAAAATTATATAATAAAGAGAGATTTAGTTAGTATAAAGGTTATTAAGGTGTTATACTCTAGTCTAAGAAGGCAGGTTCCTAGTAATATAGTTATTATTCTTAGTATTTCTATATTTAAGTCTAGTTCTTACTGTCTTTATTCTTTACTATCTTCTGTAATAATAAGTAGTTTTCCTTAATTAAGGAAAAGAAAAGGCTAACGTATAGGATTCTTAGTCTTATCTTTTATACTACTAGTAGATAGTACTAATTTTTATTTTCTTTATCTTTTATTTAGTTAGGTCTTTTTTAGGGTTAAATATATACTTATATATCTAATTAGGTTAGTTCTATTCTTTTTTTCTAGTCTAGTTAGTTCTTGTTATTCTTATATTAGTTCTTATTATTTAGTTATTATTTTATTATAAAAAAAGGTTACTACTATATTAGTAATAAGAAGATTAGTAGTTTAATTCTACTATAATATACTATTAAAACTAAGTAAGATATTAATATATAAGGCAGTAAGATAACTAGTATATATATAACTAATTTAAATAACTTTACCTAAAGGTCTTATTACTAGTGCACCCTAAGTGCCTATAAATATAAAGGTAACTTACTAACCTTTATCTAAGAAGATAATAACGTTAATTAATAGATCTTAGTCTAATTAGGGCTAAGGTTTATTAATTAAATGTCTACCTTTAGTTAGTAGTTAAACTTAGTTAGTAATACTATTGTTACTAAGTAGTATAAAACTATATATAAAAGGTCTTGTTGTTTAGTTATATAGTTATAAGGTAGGTAGAGTGCTTAATTAGGCTAAAAAGGCCTAATTAGGCGTATAAGATCTAAGGAATATCTAGGATTAGTTATATTACTATAATAATAAAGTTATAGTTAAAGGTAGAGGTTAACTTGTAGGTGTTAAATTCTATGTCCTATTTATCTTGTTAGTCTTAATTAGTATTTAATGTCCTAATTAGGATAATTAAGGCTCTGCTAGCTAGAAAAACACTTGTAAAAACTATTTAAAGAAAAACCTAAAATCCTGCCCTATTCTAGTAGGCTTAATAGATTAAGTCTCTTTATAAGTAACTAGTAAAGTATAAAAGCCTAGGTAATAGTAGTAACCTATAGTAATTAGCTAATTCCTAAATTATAAATATTTAAGTAAATAATAACTAAACTATTACTAGTTTAGCTACTAATACTCTAGTAGTTATTAAAGACACTAATACTTTACCTCCCTAAGTGTAGTTAGCTTTTAACGCTATTAGTAGTTTTTATACTATAATTAATAAAAATAAAACTAGTTAATTTAATAATAAGTTTACTTTTTATACTATTAAGTACCTTACTAAGTAAGTCCCTAATATATTTATAGCTTTTACTAACTATATTAGTAAGCTTTTAATAGTTAATAAAGACTAAGAGTTAGGTGTAAAGTAATAAGTAGCTTAGATCCTTTAGTAAAGAATATTAAAGATTTTACCTAGTGTTTACGTTTTAAATAATAAATTAAAACATAAAATATTAAACTAAAGTATATAAAGAGAAAATAATTAGCTAACTACTAAGCTATTCTTTAGTAATATACACTAGGTATTATCTTTTTTTTATTATATTATAATCTATAATTTAGTAGACTAAATAAATATCTAAGACTTTACGCTTATTATTTATAAAATTAGTAAAATCTTTACTTATAGTGTCTATTAAAATAAATACTTTACTTTCTACCTAGAGATTATAGCTAAAGGCTTAATTATTTAGATTAAAGAGAATATAGTAAAAGACTATATTTACTAAAAGCTAAGCTTAAAGGCCTTAATAGATATTCTAAATACTTTATAGCTAGTAGTAAAAATAATCTATACTATCTAGGATAATAACTCTATTGCCTATAATATTAATAGTAATATACTTTACTAGTGTATATATAATAAGACTAAAGAGATTATATAGGCTACTACTACTATTTACCTTAGAATATTCTTGTTTTATATTAAGTCTTATAGTTAAAAGTAACTTAGAATACTTAATAACTATATATATAATAATATATATAAGTATAATAATAATTAGCTTAAGGAATTAAGTATAAGCCTAACTAATATAGCTAATATTTACTTTATAGATATAGTTTAGCTCCTAGAGAGTATAGAAATTAAGTAAGAATATAGTTATTCCCTTAAATTATAACTAATATATAATAATAATTAATAAATAGTAAAGGATTACCTATAAGGATAAGAATAAGGTAAATAACTTTATATATATAGTAAATAAGAAAAAAGTATTTAGAGAATTATAGATAATACTAAGTAGTTATAATAATTCTATTACTTATAGTTTATTTATTTTATTTATAAATTATTATATTTTAAATAAAAAGTAATTTATATATAGGTAATTATTACACTATAGAATACTTATTCTATAGAGGATTTACCTTATAATATATAGGCTATTAACTAGCTATTAGCTAGCTAATGCCCTAGGAATATTAGGAACATTAGTAAAGTAATTCTCTAGGAATTCTCTAGGATTCTCTAGGAATTCTCTAGGAATTCTCTAGGAATTCTCTAGGAATTCTCTAGGAATTCTCTAGGAATTCTCTAGGAATTCTTAGAGAATTATTTAGCTATTTATACCTAGAAATTACCACTATTTATAGATAAATCCTCTGCCTATTTAGAAAAAGGAGAGGCATTAAATTTATAATTAATATACCTATACTAAAGTGCAACAAAGGCCTTAGTAGGCCTAGTAGATATAGTATATATTATATATCTAGATAATATTATAGTCTATAGTAGTAAACCTAAAGAGTATAAGGACTATATATATAGTGTTCTTATAAAGCTAAAGTAGTAGAGGCTTTACCTTAACCTAGGAAAATATAAGTTCTATAGAATAATAATTAGGTTCTTAGGATTTATAGTTTTAATAGAGGGTATTTCTATAGAGTAAGAGTATATTAAGGTAGTTATATAGTAGCTACTACTATATAGTATTAAAGATATTTAAATATTTCTTAGATTTATAAGGTTCTATAGGTAGTTTATCTAAAACTACTCTAAAATAGTAGTACTTCTAACTAATAAGCTAAAAGAGGGCTAAAGAGAGAAGCTATATTTAGATTCTATAGTAGTTATAGTGTTTAAGTAACTTATTATAGCCTTTACTAAAGCGCTAGTACTATACTATTTTAATATAGACCTACCTATAGTAATCTATACTAATATATTTAAATTTACTATTAAGGTAGTACTTATATAATAGTATTAAAAAAGGTAGTATCTTATTACCTTTTAATTATATAAGCTATAAGAAGTAAAGATATACTATAGTACTAGTAATATAAAGCTACTAGTAATTATTAATAGCCTATAGAACTAGTAGTAATATATTAACTATAGTAAGAAAATAGTTATAGTATAAATAGATTACTTTAACCTTTAATTTCTAGATATAAAGAAGTACTTTAACCTAAGATAGCTATATTAGCTTAATAACTTAGTAGTATATAATATTAATATTAAGTTTAAACTAAGTATATAAAACCTTATAAATAGACTTTTAAAGAGGCTAAACTATATAGTAAATAATAAAGAGTAGCTACTAGGTAGTAAAGTAAAAGTAATATTAGTATAACTATAGTAAGTAAAAGTAGAATAGGAACCTCTTTAGGTTATAGTAATATTACTAAAGCTATATAAGAGAGGTATATATATAGAGGGCTAAGAGACAGCAGAGGTAAGCACTTAACCTTAGCTTAACTAGTTAAAAAAAATAAACTAGAGAGTATAGTAAAAGCTATACTAAAGTAGTAATAAAGTAAAAGGCTAACTACTTAAGCTTATTACTAAGGCTATAAGTTATAAATTATATATCTTATAGAAAAGTAAAAATTAATATAACTCTAAAATAGTAAATAGTAAAGTAAAGCTAATAATTACTATATTACTATAACTTTAATAAGGGAATACCTTTATAAGAAAAGAGTAGTAGTTTAAGAGGTAAAAGTATAGTAATTAAGCTAGGCCTATAAAGAGAAAAGGTAGTAAAAGAACCTAGTGTATTAATTTAAGAGGTCTCCTTTATAAAAGAATATAAGTCTATATACCTTAAAAAAAGAAAATAAGGAGAAGAATCCTAAAAGACTACTATAATATAGAGTATATAGAATATCTAGGCATTAACTATATAATATAGCTACTATAAAGAAGCTACTATTAGAATAAACTATAAAAGAATATTAAAGAATATATTAATATATATATAGTATACTAGAAAATAAAGCTATAGTATTACTACCTTTATAGCTACCTTACTTTACTACTAATACTAAAACACCTATATATAGAAATATTAATAAACTTTATTATAAGGCTTCTACTATTAATATTACTACTAAGAAAAAAACTATATAATACTATTCTTATTATAGTTAATTAGTATATAAAATATAGTATTTATATTACTATAAACTTATACCTTACTATAAGTAGCCTAGTTAACTTACTATTTATAAAAGTATTTATAACTTTTAGAATACCTAAGGGTATTATCTTTAATTAAGGTGTACTATTTATAAGTAAGTTTTAAGTATACCTCTACTACCTCTTAGGAATAAAGTAGTATTTAAGTACTATATTTTACTTATAGACTAATAAGTAGACTAAAAAGTAAAACTAGAATATAAAGTACTACTTTTACTACTTCTATATAAAGGACTAAGTAAATTAAGTATAGTAACTTTACTTAGCTTAATTTATATATAATAATATATATTACTTATTTATTAGTATATCCCTAAATAAGGTATTAATAGGCTAAGACTTACTTTTGCTTATAGATATCTTAATAGTAAAGGTAGTACTAGCTATAAATATCTTAGTAAAAGAGAAAGTCTAATAACTTTATACTAAGAGAGTTAATCTAGAGCTTATACTATATAAGGTAAGTATATAGTAGACATAGGTATATAATAAAAAAAGAACACTAAAGAGATTTAAGGTTAAAGACTAAGTACTATTATCTAGTAAAAACATAAAGTAGAAGTACTTAAGTAGTAAACTTATAGATAAGTAGCTAGGCCTTTTCTATATACTTACTATAGTTAGCTTCTATAGCCTAGTTTACTAACTTAATACTTTTACTTACTACTATATATATAATATTTTCTTTATATCTTTACTAAAGCTATTTAAGAGTAAGGATAATAAAGAGCCTAAGTAGCTATAGCTATATAAAATAGACACTAGGCTACTATATAAAGTAAAGGAAATCCTTAACTATAGAGGACTAAGGTATAATAAGTAGTACCTTATTTAATAAAAAAAATATAGTAGTAAGAAAAATACTTAAGAGCTATAGTATTATATTAAGATAAAGTTACTTATTAATAAGTATAAGAAGTAAAAAAGTAATATAATAGTAGTATTAAGGGCCTATAGGCTAAATAACTAAGGCCTATAAGCTAAGGTATTTATAACTAAAGAAAATAAAGCTAAAATAAGTAACTAAAGTATATATAAGGCATAAGTAATAAGCTAAAAAGACTATCCTAGGATAATATAAGTAAGTAGCTTACTTAGTACTATTACTACTAAAGGAAGTAGTACTATTATCCTCTTTATTATTAGTATTAGTATTAGCCTTAGCCTTAGCCTTAGTAGTAGTATAGTTAAAGTATAACTATACTTTTTACTAAAGGATAAAGTAGTACTATATATATATTAGTAATAAGTAGTAAGTAAGTAGCTTATAAGTAGTAAAAAAGAAGTAATATATATAAGCTACTATAAAGGTAATATTCTTAATAGCTATAATAAAGTAGTTAGCTTACTTTTTATTAAAGAAGAGAGTAGTAGTAATAGTACTAGTAGTACTAAGTATAAGTATATCTAAGGGTATAGTAAAAGTAACTAGAACAAAGGGTATAAGTAAAAGCACTAGAGGTATAATAAAAGTAATAAGAGAAGGCACTAGGAGTATACTACTAGTAGTATATACTACTATAAGTATATATACTATATTATTACTAGTGTTATAAAATATAGTTTAAAGCTAAAAAGAATTAGTATATATAAATTAGATAAATAATAAAAAAAATACTTATAGTAGTAGTATTAAGAGTATTCTTAGTAAATATATCCTAGGTGTATATAGCCTAGTTAAGTACCTAGTAATAACCTAGGAGTAAGGTAGAAATCTAAGTAATAAGTAAGTAAAGTATAAGTAGTACTAAAGATATATAAAGAGAAGTTATATAAGGCCTAGGTATAAGTGCCTACTATTAGTATAATAAGTATATTATATATCTTAGCCTAGAAGAAAAAGTAAGTAAAGAATAAGTAGTAATAATAATAAAATATACTACCTTAGTTAAAGTAGTATTTAGTAGCCTTATTAGTATAAAAGTAGTATATATAAATATATAAAGTATATTATATACTTTACTATACTTATAGTATATATAGCCTTTCTTCTTAATAGGCTTCTATATAAAGTTAGTAATAAATAAAAGTAGTAAGTAAGTAGTATAAAGTATACCTTTATATTACCCTTAGGGGTAGTAAGACTAGCCTTTAAAGGACCCTTAGGGGGGCCCTTAAGGGGCTTAAGAGGACTCTTAAGAGGCACTATCTAAAAATAAAATATTAGTGCCTAAGTAGTAAATAAGTAAGTAAAATAAGTGTATAATAATAGTTAAGTAAAAGTAAAAGTAAGTAAGTATTTAAAATTTCTATATAGATATTAGTATAAGATTATAAAATAAGTATAAAAAGTACTATAAGTATATAGTACTTATAAAAGAAATAAGGTAAAAAGAAGTATAAAATATACTTTTACTTAAATATAATAATAATAAGTTAATAAGGCTAATAAGTATAGTAAAAGTATAAAGAAAATAATAAAATTATAATAATAAAAAAAAATTATATAGTTAATTTAAGTTAAAAAAAAAGAAAATAGCTATAAGAAGTTATTTATATAGGCCTAAGAGGCCTAATTTAAAGAGAAAGTATATCTAAAATAGAAAATTAAAAAAAAGAAAAAAAGCCTCTTATATTTACCTAGGTTTAAATAGAAAACTAAAAAAAAAGAAAAAAGCCTTTTATATCTACCTAGTTTTATATAATAGTAATAGTAAGTAAGACTAAGTAAAGAAGTTATAGTAATATTATAAAAAAGGAAATTATATAAAGAGAATATATAGTAATATAGTAGTATATAAGGGGCTATAGAAGCTTATAGTGTAGTATAGTAGTAAAGGAAATAGTACTAAAGCTAGCCTAAGCTAAAGAGGCTTCTAGGACAAAAGCCTAGAAGAGAAAAGTATTATATTAAGGATAAATAAGTAGAATAGGCTAAGCGTAAGTTAAGTATTATATAACACTAAATAAGCAAGGTGTATAATACAAGTATATAGGGTATATAAAAGGATTATATACTAAGAGAGTGCATAGAAGTAAAGTAAGTATATATACACTAGGAATACCTAGGGGACAGAAGGAAGAAGAAAGGAGGGAGTAGCTTTTAGCTTTAGCAATACTATATACCTACCTTTATACTTGCAGTGTGTTTGCTTATTACCCTAGTTACCTATTGCTATTTAACACAGTAGCTTACTTAGTGGCTAATAAACGTAATAGGTCTGCTAGACAAGTCTTCTTGTTGATAGAAGTTTCACCTTGACTAATATCGGTATGTTCTTGCTTGATTAAAATGCCAGTTCTATGGCATGTTTCTGTAACACTAGATGTCAGATGCAGCAGAGCAGTATGAGGATTATAGCCAAGGCAGTGAAAAGTAGCGAAGTGCACATGATAATACAAAACGGGCGCATTGTGAACTTAGTCATATGAGACAATTTGAGGGATGGTACAAAGTGGCTAAAATCAGTAAGGACTGTGAAAGGTAAAATAAAGAGGAAGACAAAAATCACAGGAAGTGATCCAGGTGCCTATCGGTGGCGTCACGGTAAAGGCCTTTAAAACAAGGCCTTAAGATACCTCTTCACTTTTGTTAGCTACCAAAAATAATATTCAACTATGTCTAGGCCTACTTGGTGTCTACTTACTGCGCGTATACAAGGAAAAGGATCTTATTACAAGACTCATAATTATAATAGCTGCCCTAGCTTTTATTAGGGTAAGGGAAATTGACTGTACCACGTTGCTGTTAACACCAGTCCCCAAGCGAGCACATAAGACGTCCCTACTAGTCAGGCAGACGGCGCTCTAACTGACAGAAGACCACGACAAGGGGTCCACCGTTGGCTCTTGAACGGATTGTCCATACTCCAAGTGGGGATACCGCCAAATCTGGCGCTGCTCGTGCGAGCGGGAAACAGCGGCAGAGAGGGAGTTCCGGACAGCCAGCACGTATTCTTGGGAACTGCGCTACGACAACGCCTACTGTTACTATTGATCAATATCAGTAGCAAGTAATGAATCTGATTGAGTTTATCAAAAGGACGGCGGTATAGGGGTTAGGTTCACCTAGTTGCGGCATTTTATGGGAGCCCGGCATCGTTACCCTTAAAGAACAATGGATCAAAATCAAAAACACATCTTGAATTCTCCTGTTACTTCTTGTTGACTCAGAGCCCTAATCAACTTCAGTCCTAGCCTTCTAAGATGTCACTCTCCACTTTCAATCACTATGATTAGTAGAGTGAGAAAGCCAATGCCATGCGTCATATGTAGTATCGCCCCTCGTCTAACAAAGTTTTCATCTTAGAGGCTCTTCGTTTCTTCCCTCCTCCTGAGCTCATGGAGATGATTCAATCATGGCACCGGCATAGGGGTAGATTTAGTTAGACCCCCTGGTTGTTGAATTAAGAAGGGTTCTTCAGAATAATTAAACTATTAGTATTATTATGTTATTATTCTTATTGATTATTAAACAGTAATATGTCTGTTATAATTGTTGCTATTGCTTAAGAAGAGAAACTATCATGGTGCTTGACTGCGAGCGGGCCCAGCTCCACCCATTCGTTGTAGATACCTAGTATTGCGACACTGTTTTACTGACACTGCACTATCGCCGTAAGTACAAGGTTGTGTGGTAAGCGAAAAGGTATTATTGAGGCAAGTAGGAATCTAGGCTCGCGGAAGCTAATGATGCTGAGATAATTGATAGCATCGCTAGGCTGTTGAAGATGGCGGAGGAGCCTGGCGGGGGCCTGCTGAGAACGCAAGTGTTATAAGTAGGTCAGGGTAATTAACTGTAGTACAAAGCAAAAGCTTCAGTAATGATGCACCTGCATTATTATCCCCTGTTATGCATTATATAGTTACGCTGGTTAGCACCCCAACTAGTTGGGCTATAACAGCAAGATAAAGCCATAAGTAAACAGACGTAGATTAGGTTTTCTGAGGCTTGCTAGCTGATGTTGTCACCGCAAGTCTCTTCCTTTTGCTGCAGCAGCTAAACCTTAGGCTGTTTATGAACTAACAACGTTGGTCTCCGTGAGTGTCTTGCTCGCCAGACCGACTGACTGACTTCCAGCGGCGGAGAGAAGACGAGCAAGGGTGTCTCAGCAATCGCATACTTCCAGCCAAAACACACGCACTGACGATCTGAGAATGAACCGGCGGTGAGAGTGAGGAGGAGCCTATATGTCTAGACGTATGATTGGTACGGTGGCGGTGAGCTTAGCAGCAGCAGAAGACGAGTAACCTAGACAGCAAAGAAGCGGGCGCAGCAGACGAATAGATCACATACGTCTATTGAAGAAAGCTTGTGTGGGACAACCGTATGCCCCAGTAGTTTATGTCTCTTGCCGCTTGTTTATCCTCCTTCTCGCCTGCACCCAGATGAACACCGCTCATCTGGCACTGTCGTTCGTTTATCTCAATCTCTGTGCCGCTGGTTGTGGCCTGTCTTGCCGGCGTTCATGTCTTGTGCTGTTGAATGTGCCTGTCCTTGTTTTATTATTGGGTACTAGTGTTTATCTTTATGTCTTGCTTTTATAGACTTCCTGGCCCTTACGTCCTGCTAGCATCCATATCTTGCTGATATTTATGTCTTACACCGTTGAATGTCCCTATGTTTTCTATTGGCAACCAGTGCTGTCCATCTCCATGTCTTGTATCATTTACTGTGTGCTTGTGTGTGTGCTGTGCCTTGCTGGCGTTCTTCAGCCTTCCCATCTTGTTCAACGAAAACTGATACTCATGTGCCCTGTCCTGCGAGAGTTAATATTTGATGCCGCTATGTACCCGCTTTGCCCATCAAGCACCGGCGTTCATGTCTTGTTACCGCTCAGCCCAACTATGTCGCCTTCACACCGCTCGACAGGCGTTGGCCTTCATACGTCAGGCCGCTCTCCATTCTCGCATGACTCTAGAGCTCGTTTGCCATGCCCCTCGCAGCTTTTCTCACCATCCTGTACTAGAGTTCATGTATCATGCCGCCAGGTCTGCCAGTCTTGTCCAGTAAGCGCCAGTGTTGATGTCTTTTCCCGCCCAGTCTGCCTGTCCTGCCCATACATCAATCACATGGCAGTGTGCATTCATGTGCTGTGCCGTTAGGCTTGATTTTTCACGAGCATGCATGCTACGCTTATTGAAAGCTGCCATCATGGTGAAAAGTAAGGACGAAGAAAAATGGGTGAATCGTCTCGTCACTTATCACTTTCGCACGATGTCTTTCCTCTTTTTCCTTCTCTATACTCACATCCTAAAACTTACTGAGAGAGTGAGAAGGCCCTGTTATCAGGGCTTGAACACATCTCATGGCCAGGCCAGTCCATGTAATTAGGGGCGTGCTGGTCATGACGCAACCTGCTTTTGAGTGTTTGAGGGCGTATGAGCCCATGAATTACGAGAAGCTCTGGTTATCCAGTCAACCGCGTCCAGCCACCATCCTCGTGGAGCTGGCTTTAGTTTTGCTAGTCAACACCAGTCATTACTGACTGGTCTGCTCGGAAAACCTTTCTCTCGCGGTCTAGTTATCCAGCCAGACGTCCAGACAGGCAGACAGGTCTGGTTCCAAACCGCCATGCTCACAGGTCGGCATAAGAAATCACCGGGCTACGCGGAGTTAGTTATCCAGCCGACCGTGTAGACAGGACTGGTTCCACGGGTTTATCCCGTTTAACCCAGCTCTGTCTTCCCAAACTACCCCTGTTACCAGAGCTAATTCCTGCAGGTTCATCTCGTTAATCCCAGAGACAAACAGCAAACATGGCTGGTCCTGGGTCTAGGGGCGCCAGCTAACCGCTTTGCATTAATCCATTAATCCAAAACGCGTAATGCTGACGCTCCACGATAGTCACGTAATCTAGCACCTGATTAGACCCACTTGAATTAATCATTCATCTCTCCCCCACCTCCACCTTATCTTATCTTACCTCTACCTCATCTCCACCTCATCTCACCTCCACCTCATCTCACCTCCACCTCATCTCACCTCCACCTCATCTCACCTCCACCTCATCTCACCTCCACCTCATCTCACCTCCACCTCATCTCACCTCCACCTCATCTCACCTCCACCTCATCTCACCTCCACCTCATCTCACCTCCACCTCATCTCACCTCCACCTCATCTCACCTCCACCTCATCTCACCTCCACCTTAATCTAGCCTCAGAGGTAACGTAATAGGTGTAAAGTAGACAGTAGCTTAGATAATACTACAGTTTCCCTGCTAAGACGTTCTCACTATGTCTATTCCTACTATAATCCCTCTTATTTGTCTCTGTCATGATTACTTGTTCACCCTGTTAACAAGACTACCAGTATCCCTGTCCCTGGCAGACCACTCTAGATATTTATTTCCTATTACTGTAATTAGGATATCCCTACGTGACACCATACCTTACGAAAATTAACCAACAGTTAGACTAGCTTGTTCGTCAACACCCATCTGGATTTTGTCTGCGATGTTGTTGCAGTAGCATCGTCTTGCGGATCTGCAATAGCTCGATAATCATAGCGTATCCTGGGATGTCGTGCCGCATTGTTCCAGCCAGGCCAATGAACGATTCAAGTGCTAGCAGTGTCTTCAGGAATCAGATCTTGGTGATTACTCGTGTCTTTACCTCAGTTGTTAACATACCAAAAGAATCAGCCTGCTTGCCAAGGACAATCGCTGACGGGAAGCTAATGTATGATTTGGATGGTCCCGATGATATGTTTTTCTCACGTAGTCGTAGGAAGATTTCTTGTAGGTCTGCAATGTGTTTGTTAATCCCCTTTAATACTACAACAGTATTATTGCAATATCTGTTGGCCCTATGCCTCGCAATGTGCGATCTAGTGGTTGTTAAACGTAGGGGTTAGAGTTTTTATATCTTATAATAGGTACTTAAAAGGTGTATTGTCCTTCTGTGGTTACAATTGTGAATGCCTATTGCGATGCTGAGTGTACTCTCTATTGGTAAAAGAATGCCATGGCATCGAATGTTGATATGTGTGTGGCGTCTGCTGCTTTTGCCATGATCACGGAGGCTCGTGTGTCTCTCGTATGTCTCGACAAGGCGTGGGTGGGCGGCAGTTGCATGGCCAACACAGCTTATAATCCGTGCTTCTCCTCTAAACGGCCTACAGGATATGCCATGCTTGGCCGTCTTGGCCATGGTGATTTCTTCGACAGGCCGTGTTTTTATCCCGCATCAAAGGCTACATTGCATGCATCCACGCTCATACGCAGCCTCATGCAGTTTTGGAAACTCGCCCGTTTCGTCTCGACCTCAAAGCTAACAAAGGTACGTTCAAGTCTATAGATATCATTTCACAAAGGCTCTAAGGCTCCCCAGGAACGTAGAACGCTATTTGGTATGCTGGTGAAAACGGGCTTGAAAAGCATATGGTACAAGAGGTGCGGCGGCTTAAGGAGCTCTGCAGGGCGCATGCGAGGCGGATAGAGACGGTGCAGACCAGCATGCTTGGGTTAATTGAGGCCGTTGACAAGAACCTCGTGAAGAAGGAGTCGGGAGCAGCGTGGTAATGGCCGCTGTCCTCGTTGTTGGCGTGGCCGAAAGAATATGTGCCCGTTCAGCACTTCATGGCCGAGATGGAAGGGACCTTGTCGGCGGAACTGCAGGACAAGCGCGAGTTCGACGCATCGCTCGCCGCTTCGTTAGGCGAGCTGAGAGACGTCAGCTCTCGTCTTTGCGAGTAGAAGAAGGCGCTGCTGGGCAAGCTACAGGCAAGAAGTACTAGCGCTCGACACAGAGAAGTGCGTCCAGGACCAGCGCCGGGCGGCCGAGGGCTGTGTCTGGCTCGTTGCATGATTCTGGACGGAGCCCGGCAGCGTGCAGGAGTGGTTCGATCAGGCGCGCACGATCCGACGGGAGCTGTTGCGATGGCGAGGCCGCAAAAACAAGGCCGATATCGCGTGTCTCGTCACGCGGAGCGGGGTGGCAAGGGCGGCCAAGGTCGTCCAGGCCGTCAGGGAGGACATGGTCAGGTCACAGGAGCAGTGGAACGATCCCCAGGCGCTCCGTGGACACGTCGCCGCCTGGGCAAGGCAGGCCGACGAGCAAAGGTGGCGGCGGTGGGAGGAGCAGACGGCGTACCTCGGGATCTTGTATCCACGTAGTTTGCGAGACAGCCATGGCGTATTTGCATAATGAGACAGGTAGGCAAGAAAGCAAAGCGACGCTTGTAGAATCAGCGCTAGAGGCCAGCCAAATAAATGACCCGGACAAGGTAGATGGATAGGTATCATATTCCACATTGCTTGTTGGTACACCGCGTGTTCTTTCCGAAGTCTGCCACTGTCGGCGGCGCAATTAGTCCATGGTTTATTGCAACTCGGTCTACATCAAGGCCATGACCAGGAACCTCCAGAGTTCGGCATGGCTCAAAGTCCACTGCACCCATCCGGCCGCGGCAAGGGCTGCCAAGTGCGAATCGATAGCCCGAGGCGTTCCTGGGCATTGGCGAATGCTTGATTAAGTTTGGATAACTGGAGGAGGAGCAGATCGACCTGCGGAATGAGGTTTTGACGCAGGCTAGATATTATGGCCAGTATCTTACGCGTCTGGTGTAGGTGGTCCCTTGACAGCAATGTCAGGTTAGTGCACTACGTAAAGAATAAAGAAGAAGAAAAAAGAAGAGAAAAAGATATCCTTCTTAAGGAAGGGAGAGGGATAGGGCAACAAACCTTGCGTGTCCTTGTGTAGTAGGCGTTACGCAGACCCTAGCAAAAGCGTCTAGAATCTAGTGCTATTTTATAATAAGATTATAGAGGTAGTGCTTAAGGTAGTGTAACAGGCGGGATGCGCGGCGATCGGCCGGAATTAACGGGTGCATCAAGTGTGACACTGCCACGGACTGTCTTCACAGAGTCAACGAGGGAGGGCCATCATCTCTAAACGTTCGGGCTGGCACCTACTCGTGAATCCGGGGATGCCATACCTAAAGACACTAGAAGTGAGCGAGCGAGGGAGAGAAAGCGTTTTGTGGATGGTTCTCGTCGAGTGAGGGGGATAAGGGAGGGAGAAATCGGAAGAGGCGGCGTCAACAGAAGTCAGGAACCTAAGATCAAAGGGGCAGGGCAGGGCAGGGCAGGACAGGCGGTGTCGTGCGGTGCGGTGCAGTGCACAGGATCATCAGAACTTTTTTTCCACTTCCACACGCACACGCTTGCACAAGCATCCAAAGCTCGCAGGCCCTGTCCCTCCAACCTCACCATCCTCTTCAAGATGACATAGGGTAGGGAGGCTCCCCTTCCCCTGGCTGCCGCCCCTGTATCTGCTGCCGCCATCACCCCTTCGCATCGCAATCTCTCCAATATTTCACAGCTGACTTCAAGCTTTTCTAGGTGCAAAGCCCAAGGATTCTCGCCCCAGACCGTCTAGCAGAAGTTTGCCCAGACCAGGGATACATTCTCTATGGATCTTGATAAACCCGAACGTACAGGCTTGTTTGCCTTGTTGTTTTGTTCCCAGTGGATGATAAGAGAAGGCGCATGGAACATCGCCATGAACAGCCTCCTCCAAGGTCCAAACACACGCAAGGAGGCAAACGCAAACAACGTCAAGATAGCCACAAGCCTCGTTTGCGCCGCAGCCGCAGCCCCAGCCGCCATCGCTACAATACTCCCGCCCCTCGCAGCCAAAGCCACAGCCGCCATCACCACAAGACCCCTGCCCCCCGCAGCCGATGATGCACCCGCAGCCGCCATCACAGGACTCCTGTCCCTCGCAGCCAGAGCCGCAGGCACAGTCGTCATCGCCGTTTAACCCCCACATCTTGCAACTACAGCCGCAGCCGTGGGCACGGCCGGCAGAAAACGAATCAAGACACAGATAAGAGAGAGAGGGAGAAGGACCAGAGAGGGAAGAGCAGAGGTGGTGATTGCGAACGATAGGAGGACCAGGTCAGACAAGGGCGGCGTGTCGTGGAGGATTGGGATGCGCGCATGGCTCACGTCAGCGAGCTCGCCAAGAGATACTTGAGCTCTGTGGCATCCCTGTGGCCAAGTACGCCAAGAAGATCAAGGCTCGCTGACGCTTCCGCATGTTCCTGTGCCTGTCGACGTGCGACGACGTCCTCATAGCAGTGGGCCGACAGGAAGTGCCAGCCTTGCGCCTGGAAGGTGGCTCAGGCGGCGGCAGCGGCAGCGTCGATACCAGCATCAAGCGGGACCCCCACGAGAGCAGCGGAGCAAGTGTGGTTTGTGGCCGGCTGTGGGCTACAACCGGTCTAGACTTTGGCATGGTGCGAGACAAGAGACTTCACAAGGCGTTGGAGAAGAGCTCCGCGGACGCCGTCAAGTACCTGGTCAGAGGCGCCAACAGACGAGCCGCCGCCGCCATCGGGGTTCAAGAAGACAAGTTAGACAAGAGTCAGAGGGAGGAGGGAACTAGGGCATATGGCGTTAGGGGCACAGACATACAAGAGGAGGGGTCCACTAAGGCCAGCTTAGACAAGATGTTTACCGCAATGCATCCCTTCTAATAGGATAAGACGGATCATGTGCAAGGATGATTGTGATGGAGTCAGTATTATTCACAGACCAGGTGATGCTTAGGTAATCGGGTGACTTGGTCCCAATGTTTGATACTGGTAGAGCCCAGGCGGGCTGCTGTGCCGTTCACAACCAAGTTAACAGCAGATGTGACTTGTACCCCCATCCTCTCGTTGCCAGTCGCCAATCACTACGTACCGGCTGGCTGGGTGGATCCTTGGGAGGGCCCGCCGGCTGCCAGGCACTTAAGCCTCACTCCTGCTAGCTGCCAGGTGCAAGAAATCCACCTGGCAGAAAGCTAGCAATGATTCACTAACGCGCGTTTTCAGTATAGCCCGCCACTACCTTTAAGGGCCCTTACACCAAGCGGAGCTTGAGGCGCAATACGCGTTCAAAGATTCGATGATTCACTGAATTCTATAATTCACATTACTTATTGCATTTTGCTGCCTTCTTCATCGATGCCAGAACCAAGAGATCTGTTGTGACAAGTTTTGGTGAACGTATAATCGAAAAGACGTCGGAGTCGAGCAATTTGAGGCAATGGCATCGCTAGCAACGGAAACTTCATTGTGTTTTGTGACTTGCGTGGCCCGAATTGATCCGGCGCTCTGGATTCAGTCATCCACCCTACACTGCCTATGCTGCATAGCGAAAGACGGCCATAACTGTGGTTGTGGTGACGGCAGTATGAATTGCTGGCAAGGATGTTGCTACTGCTGGGCAAGAAGAGTAATCTCTTGTTGCTGCTGGTGATGAAAGAGGGCAGCATTGTAGGCGTCTGTTCGTGATGATTTTTTGTATAGCTTATTGACAGTAGGGGTAGGTAGCAGTAGACAAGTGGTGTTAGTAGACAGGCGGCAGTGGTGGTGGTGGACAGGTGGTGTTAGTACACAGGTGGTGGTGGTAGACAGGTAGTGTTAGTAGACAGGTGGTAGTAGTAGACAAGTGGTAGTAGTAGACAAGTGGTGTTAGTAGATAGGTGGTGTTAGTACACAGGTGGTGTTAGTAGACAGGTGGTGTTAGTAGATAGGTGGTGTTAGTACACAGGTAGTGTTAGTAGATAGGTGGTGTTAGTTTATAGGTGGTGTTAATTAACAGGTAGTATTAGTTAGTAGACAGGTGGTATTAGCACACAGGTGTTAGTAGAGAGGTGGTGTTAGTAGGTAGGTGGTGTTACTACACAGGTGGTGTTAGTAGACAGGTGGTGTTTATAGACAGGCGGCAGTAGTAGCCACATTCTCTGGAAAGAATACGAAGTATCTGTTCTAAAAAGCGAAGTAATAGGTGGTTCCTCTGACTATAAAGGCGATTTGGTTAGGCTCTTAGGCAATGGCGTGGTCGGCAAGATTATGCAGCGCGACGCGATAGTAGAGGGAGAGAGTGTAATAAGTGTGGCTGGCAAAGGTCTTGGGCGACGGCTGGTTGGTTGACTCTCCGAGACTCTGTTTTGAGAGCTGTCGCTTTAACTTGATGTTTGACACGCAAATAGATGGCAAAACCTCTTTCTTGCTACCGCTGGGGATTTAGGCCGCCTAATCGTCAGCAGTTTGCAGCGTGTTGCTTGTAGACTTTATAAGCTGTTGAATGTAGACGTCCAGGGATTCTGCAGCGTCAGGGACCTATTTAGTAAGGTATTTTATAATGCTGACAGCGGTCTTGGCAGTGAAATGTCTGGACTTTACCTTCTTAATGGTATTGTAGAATCTGCGTAGTGCGTTGAGAGCCTGGTTTACTTTCGAGGGCATGTCCTGACAATTATTAATAACAGGTAGTGTTAGTGGACAGGTGGTGTTGGTACATAGGTGGTGTTGGTACATAGGTGGTGTTGGTACACAGGTAGACAGGTGTCAGTGGTGGTGGCAGTGGCAGTGGTGGCAGGTAGGCCATGAAAATACCAAATCGGGACTGTATAATAATTACTAGTAACCGCCTAAAAAAGCCACCTGCCTAAAAAAAAGCAGCCCACCCCGAAGTCGCGTCTCGGTTCGGATGCGCCACGCCACTACGCGTGCCCGCAAACCAGAACCAACCTATGCAACATCACCGTCGAAACTAGGCAGACACGCGCGTCGAGTACACACGGCTCTCAGAACAGCCCCCCCTTCCATCCAAAACGATGCAGTCAGTTCGTATCGCCATGTCTTCAATCCCTTGCCCCTGCTGCGGCTGGCCCATGCTGCGGCTGGCCCAATGGCCTTGTCTCATGGTCGCGAAGTCGGTTCACACAGGCCGCTCCCCGTCATAGGACAGCTGCTTCTTCCCATCTTCCCAATACCACCGGATAAAGATCATCTTTGGTGGTATTCGTGGCCCTCCTACCGCGCGGACGGCCTCGATAGTGTCCGAAAAGGTCTTCTCCCGCTCGTCAAAGGCTGCGCGTACCCCGCTCGACTCCTGCCGGATCCAACGTTCCGCCATCATGGCCGTCGCAAGCAGGTCCCGCAGCGGAGAGAAACCCAGAAGCTGCCACTCGACGGGGCCATCGTTGCACCGGTCCTGCAACCGCGCCCACGGCTGATCACCCTCCAAGGCTTCTTAGATCTCTTTTCGCACCGCGCTGGCGTTTTCCAAGAGACTGACGGCGGCGTGGACGCGACCGCGCATCTGCGATAGACGCGGCGTGGCAATCGTCTCTAGGAATGGAAAGATGCGGCCGAGGCGTTCGGTCGCGAACGTGATCAGGTTCCCGTCGCTGACCGGAAAGTGTCGGTCCAGCTATGACGGGGATTAGGAAGGTTGTGGCGAGAGGACAAGGCTAGCACGCTGAGGGTTGAGACGCATCATCTGGCCGCTCCCTCTCAACCACTCAAGTCGCTCACAGTCTAAAATTCCATAACCCCATGTCAGTAGCTCGGCCTCAACGTCGCGATGGGTCACCTCGAGCACTTCTAGCCCGGCGACAACCCTATCGCAAAGAGGCCCCAGAGAATCTTGCCACCTGTCACGCTCTGTCTCGTCCGAAGTGTTTTGAGGCAATGGTTCCAGAGCCGGTGCTGGTGCCGGGGTGGAAGAGGGACATCGTGTGTGCCGACGACGAAGCCTGAGCAGACGCCGTTCAGGGCCAAGCGAAATCGAATCGATGAACTGTCGCTGTGCTAGTCCGAGGCGGCGGCGGTGGCGGAGGAGGAGAGGTGGAGGATGCGGGTGCCTTGGGTTGGAACCCAATCATCGTGGATGCAGATCTTGAGGCTCTGTGGCATCCTAGAGCCCCTGCCTAGCTGTAGCTGTATGCGCGCCGAGGAGAAGGCAAGTCCCCTGTGGCACTTGGATTCTGCTGTCGAAGAGAGTGATACCATGTTGAGACGAGGGCTAGGGCGAGACGTGACGCGCAACGCCCCTGTTGGGTTTTGAGAGATGGAACGAAGAAAGAAAAGATATACAACAACAGCCAATAGGATGCTCTCCTCCATCACGCTATTTCATAAACTGATTGGTACTTTCTTCCTAATGCGGTTCTTGGGTAATTGTGGTCTGCTCCCCTTTGTGTTTGCTGTTTGCTTTTTTCTTGCTGCTCTTCTTCTTCTGTTTGTTAAATCTCCTGTGCCACCACTCGCCTGTCTTCCTCCTGCCCCCCTTGTCTTCTTGTTCCCATCTTCTTCCTACTCTCCCCATGGACATCCAACGATACGTATTTGTAGAACTGCGGTGGGAAGACTAACTAACGCCTAGCTAGGCCTGCTCTCTTGCGCGATAAGCGAGCCCCCAATACCGACCCAAATCGCCGGACACCGGGAAATAATCCACATTGACTGCAGCTGTACCGTCGTCAACGAGCCCAAGGATATGCCAGACTTGAGGACAAGCGTAAGTCCATTGTCAATTTAACAGGCCTCCAACACCACCAACAAACAAGATGCCAGCAACCAAGAAGAGCTAGAGACGTCCTATGCCCATGTCCGAAACGAACAGAGCGACATTTCTCCCCGCCAATCGCCCACGCCTCGATTCGGCCCTAGCCCTTCATCGCAGCCGGTAGACGACACGTCCGTCAACTTCCTTTATAAGCCTGTTGATGCTGGCTACATCATACCCGTCCGCCAATCGCCGCCGCCGCTTACGCAACCCGCAACGCAAAAGTCCTACGTCAACCCTTTCTGTTGGCATATGGGTAATGCGGCCGGAGGCGGTGGGTCACGTGACACACCGCCTACCGGCAGAATCCCTACTCTTGCCCACACGCAAGGGTGCTGCTACACTTATGCTCCCACTTCACCTTGTTAACTAGTCAACTATTAACAACTACAAATTTAACTACCTTTTCCTAACCTTTGTAATATTATAAGATACAGGATCCTTATTAATTAACTAGTAAAAACTAACATTAATTAATAGTTAATTATTACTAATAACTAGTAATTAACAAGGCTTACTATTATAGAAGTTTACTTAGCCTACTATAACCTAGTAGACTACTAACTAAGTTAAGTATTATTAAGGCTACTTTACCTCTATAAGAAATACTATAGTGTCTAATTATACTATTAAAACCTTTTTAATAAGCAAGAATCTTTTTTATACTAACTATAGTACTATTAAAAAAAAACACTTAAGTAATAATAATTACTACTATATTTAACTTTCTTTTTTATTTTTATATTTACCCCTTTAGAAATTTATCTTTATTTACTTTATATATATAAAACTAACCTAGTACTATCTAGACTTATAAGTGTAAGTTATATTAAAAAGAAAACTTACTACTTAATTACTACTATAAAAGTTATATAGTAATTACTACTAATTAACCTTAATAACTAACCTTATAATAAGTTAATCTAGTAGTACTTTATACCCTAAGGTGTTTACCTTTATAGTAAAATATATTAACTATAAGAAGTATAGCTAAGAAATCTTTTTTAATAAGTAAGACCTTTTTACTATTTACTTCTACTTTACTTATTATATAGCTAAATAGGCTAAATATACCTTTATAGGTTATAAGCTCTAAAGGGACTTTTAATATTACTTTAATAGATAAGATAAAGCCCTCTTTAGTGCTACTAGTAAAATACTACTATTAATTTTTTATAACTTCCTTTTTAACTAAGGTATCTTTATACCTAAAGACTATTAATAAATTACCTTATACCTTATTACTATTATTAATAATAATAAGTTTTATATTTAGATAAATAAAAAAGTTAAAAAAGTATAGTATAAGTTAGTAGTATTTAATAGGCTTATTAAAATATATAATAGCTTTCTAAATAATATTTAATATAGTTATATTAGCCTAAAGTAGTATAAGTAAAAATAGTAATAGTAACTTATTACCTATATAACTAAATAAAGCCTAGTAATATTTATAAACCTTAAGTAATAACTAGTAATAATATAGGCCTAACTTAATAAATAAGTATAAAAGTTATAGTAGTAAAAGTAGTAAACCTTAGTATTACTATAATAGACTTAATTTATATAAGATTTACTACTTCTTTTATATAACTTAATATAAGGACTATCTTAATAAAGTAATAGTCTATTATCTTTCTTTACCTATTATTAATTATAGTAAGAACCCTTTACTTACTTATATACTAATCCTATAGAACCCTAAGGTATAAGATAACTACTACTAATTAAGAGTAGTACTACTAGTAACTATCCTTTTCCCTAGTAATTAGGCACTTTAACTAAGATTATTACTAATAAATCTAAGTATACTAGTAAAATATATAATATATTTAATATTAAGTTAAACTTATTCTATAATAACTATAGTAAAATTAGTATTAAGAGACACTAAATAGTATTAGCCTTTTTATTAATACTTAAAGGTAAAGCTTTTACCTTTTATTTTACCTAAATTAGTAGTAGGAATATTTAAGACTTTACTACTATAGTTACTTAAATAAGAGCTTACTTTAAGAGCCCTAAGGCTATTTAGATATACTTTACTAAGTAGTAAAATACTACTTTTTACTATATTATATATAATAACCCTAAAAAAGTAAGCTTAAAGTACTTAAGAAGCTTATTAATAAACTTACTTTTATTTAATAAGCACTACTTAATAGCTACTATAATAATAAAGTCTTTTAATCCTAGCTATTAAATACTTACTCTAGAGTTTATAAGTATAAATTATACCTATTTAATCTAGTGCTTATATTAGAAAAAGTCTATAACTAACTATAGTTATTAGTAAGTACTATAATAAAATATAATAATAAAGTTAGCTAGTACTAAGTAAACCTTAATAATTAATACTAAGTTAACTATACTTACTATAGCTAAGGGTATAACTAGTAGTTTAGTAATAACTATAGTAATAGTAACTATTATAGTAATAATAATAGTAACTATAATACTAAAAAGTACTATATTTACTATAAGCCTAGTTATTAGTTAATAAAATATACTACTAATAAGTAATATAAGGTATATTAATAATTTAAAAATAACTACTAGGTAAAAGACTTTTTACTAACTATATATTAAACCTTTTTTACTAGCTATAAAGGTAGTTACCTATAAGAAGAAGAAAGTAATAAAGATAATAATAAAGACCTTAGTTACTACCTTTAAGGTAACTATACTCTTAAAAGTAGTAAAAATAAACTAGAAGGTAATACCTTTTATACCTCTACTATATTCTTTAGTAGTACTACCTTTAGTAGTAATAAGCTTATCTTTAGCCTAGCTAACTAAGCTATATATTACTAGTTAATAAAGATAACCCTAGTATAGTATTATTAGATCTAGCTACCTCTTTTATACTAGATTATTACTTATTAGGTACCTTTTAAAGTATTTTACTTAATATAAGTATTATAACCTTTTTACTACTAGTTACCTATAAGTAACTATATTATAGTAAATCTAACTATTAGTAACTATTAATATAGCTACTACTAGCTAAGTAAAGATCTAGTTTAGTAATAATAATACTATTTACTTAAAGAGTACTATTATAGTTAGTATATTATTTAGGCCTATTACTTTTATATAATACTTATAAATATACTTTTCTTACTTTACTTAGTAAATATAAATTAACTACTTATTTACTTTAATAACCTTATAAATACCCTTTAATAAAGTAATATTATAGTACTAGTTATATAAAAATAGGGCATCTATAAATACTCCTTAGCCTACCTAAATATAGCTTACTAGTTACTACTTAACTAATATAGAGTTATAATAACTTTACTAATAATTTAGGCACCTATTAGTCTACTATCTTTATAAGGTTCTTTATAAGGCTAGTTATAAGGTTAAAGTTAAAGCTATTAAGCACTTAACTAAATACTACTATTACTACTAGCTTTATAGGAAGGCACCTTTATAATTTAAATTTACCTTATATAATAACTATTTTTTAACTATAAGGTTATTATTAATATTATATACCTTAAAGGTAACTAACTAGTTCTTTATATT
Organism: Colletotrichum navitas; assembly: GCF_030913465.1. Classification (NCBI taxonomy): domain Eukaryota; kingdom Fungi; phylum Ascomycota; class Sordariomycetes; order Glomerellales; family Glomerellaceae; genus Colletotrichum; species Colletotrichum navitas. The sequence continues at coordinate 24,261 of NW_026850814.1, forward strand.
ATTAATACTATAACTACCTTTAATATAGTATACTTTCTTTATAATATTTCTATAAAGACTATATAGAAGGTACTTTATTACTACTAGATTAATGTCTACTAAGGACCTCTAGACTAGATTATTACTAACGTAAGTAAAACTTTACTATAACTAAATTTTTATATAAAGCCTATATAATAGGCATTAAAGTTAAGATTATCCTTATTAAAGTATACTATAGTATTAAAAAGGTTAAATAATACTATATAGTACTCTAATAGGCCTATAAAATTATATATAAAAGTACCTAACTACTAACTATAAATCTATCCTTTAGAGTATAGTTAAGGTAGTTAATAATACTATAGGCCTTAATAGCCTTATACTAACCCTTTTAGTATTTAGTACTTACCTTTATATAACTACTAACTTTACTCTTTTACTTAATATTATTTAATAAGTAACTACTATCTAAAAGGCTACTAATAACCTTTATAAAAGCTATATAATATACTAAGTTTATAAGGCACTTAAGATATATAATAGCTTAAATACCTCTACTATTAAGGACCTACTATTAATTAGTAAAGTATAAGTATAGTATAAAAAAGGTAAATAGTTTAGCCTATACTACTTATTATCTATTAATAGTAAAGATTATACTATTAATATTAATAGCCTATATAACTTCTATTTTACCTTAGTTAAACCTTACTACACTAAGAAGAAAGTAGATAAGCTTACTAATATAAATCCTTAACCTAATTAACTTATAAATACTAACTATACTAGTAAACGTATAAAGAATACTATTATTATTACTATAAGGACAAAAGCACTTATTTAAACTATAGCTTCTTTTCCTCTATAGTGTACCTATAGGTAACTATA
>NW_026850815.1:0-24975 GCF_030913465.1 Colletotrichum navitas
TGAAATAGGCCGCCTTCGTGCCCAGATTAATGAGAAGGCCGTATGCAAACTCGCCTCCAGCCTCAACGAAGGCAAACCTTGTGCTATCGAATACCCTTTGAAGGCTGTTGGACCAGATGCTCTCACAGGGCGTGCCAACTATCATGCCCGCATCCGCTTCAGCGATGGGTCTCCGCCCTGGCTTATGCGAGTGCCGCGGGTCACAGGCTTTGATGTTGGGCTCCCCGTTCCTCTCGCAGAATACCTGATCCGCAGCGAGTATGCGACTCTCAAGTTTCTGGAGACAACCAAAGTACCAGCGCCACGGGCCTTCTCATTCGGAATCCCATCTGAGTGTACTGATCAGGGTATTGGGGTCTGTTTCCTTCTAATGGAGGAGTTGCCAGGCAAGCCGTGGAATGGTCGAGAGAACACCGCTAAGATCTGGCAGGGTCTTGCCGAGATCTTTGCGGAATTAGAGAAGCATCCATTTACTAAAGCGGGTTCCCTATACGTTCAGTATCCTAACGACAAACCAACTGTCTCTGCTGCAGCTAGCGACAGATTTGTCTGTCTCTACCCCTACGGGCCATTTAGTACTGCGGCAGCATACTATATTGCCTGGGCTGAGCAATATCTTACGCTGATTGTGGATGGTCAGCTCTATACGCAGTTCCCTATCGAAGCGTATTTAGTACATCGGTTCCTCCAAGATAGTGCATCACAGTTGTCTGATGCTGAGAACGACTTCTTTCTGAAACATGTTGATGACAAGGGTGATCATCTGATGGTTGATGAAGACCTTAACATCACTGGCATCATCGACTGGCAAATGGCACGCGTTGTTCCGCGGCGGGAGGCCTTTGCGCTGTCCCTCATATCTGCTGATATGGGAGCTCTTTGTACTGGTAACGTTTCACTGAGCGCAAAAGACATTGAACTAAGCAATGCAATGATTGAGAAGAGGGTTGTGCTACCAGAGCATATGGTAGATGAGAAGGCGAGAAGGTTCTTTTGGGGCTTGGGGCACGAGTCCAAGTGGGAATACGCGTTGCCATTAGCAAATGCCATCCTTCGGATTTTCGGAGCCAATCAAGTCTGGGATGATTGGCGGAAGGCAGCGTTGAAACGATACGAGAGTGATGGACGCTTGAGGGCCCTTTTAAAACAGTCTTCTAGGAACAGACAGCAGTAGCCACCGAGAATCGTGTTCTGCGTTGCTACGACATCCAACTCTTTGCACACTTGACGAACTGGGACATCCTATAGACGGCATCCAATTCTCCGCCTACTGACCTTTAGTAATAAGGACCATGTTTCTATTCGTCGGAAGCCTGCCTCCTGTATGCTTTTATACACGCCGGGAATAGCTTCATGGATCAATAAACTCAAGTCAGCAGACTAACATCAAAGCGGAAGTTGGGTTGGTCTTCTCTTTTTGGATTTTTTGTGGACAGTCAGTTTGCCTCATATATCCTCAGGTTTTCCCTTGGTAGGCGTTCCCTAACCCCATGTATCCCCAGTTTTTTCCTCTTAACGCTGGCTCGGGTGTAGTCCTGGTTCCCGGAGACTCTGAGCCGGCTAGCGAAGATACCGCTTGCGTCGAATGTCCTGAAATAACTTTAGACTCCCCTGGTTCCGTCAAGGTCATGTTTCCGTCAGGATCAACTTCCCCCAAAGCATGTATCAAAGATTTTAAGTACCCTAAATACAAATCTGTGAAATTGAAAATTGAGGTGGGCTGAAGTGGTATAATTGGCAGAAGATGGGCGCCAGTGGGACTAGCAGCCAAGAAAGCTGCGATAATGGCATCCCTGGACCACCTGAGACTAGAGGACTTGAGAAAGGCTGCGTCAACATGGGGCCCTTGCCGAGTTTGCCTTGTCAACGATGTGGCATGTCCTTGGCCACGAGACTTATCAGTTTAAGAGAAGAGAGGTGATCCCAGCAATTTCCAAAGACGTACACACACACACACACATACAGTATATTACGCCCAGCAGCAGAGTCATGCCATGACGGAGTGACTATCATCACTCCTTCTTCGCAGCGGGTTTCTCGGCGGGCCGAAACTTTGCAACACAAGATCAGTACCCCAAAGGATCCCCTAGCCCGCAGCTCCCCCCCCACAGGAACTAGTTCATTGTCTATTACGCTGTTCTTCTGGCAGGTGTTCTGCCATCATCTGGAGTCTCGTTTTTTAAAGGTTGTTAGCTTCTAGCGATCGTCACTTTTAACCTTCAGCTGAGTTTTGACTCCCCAAGGAGAAAACTATGTCTCGAGAACCTTGTATATAGAAGCTCATGTCAGAAGGCTTGTCACGTGCCATTCACTGCGTTTTTCACTGATTACTCGTGTATATACAGCAGTTCTATTTCCTATCAATATTTTCCTAGGAAAAAGTACCTTTCAACCCTATTCTCCTACTGCTGTTTGCTCTTACTTTGACTCCCGTTGAATCTACAAACACCCAACTCACTGCTTCGTTGTTAAACATATATTTACTGCACTGTAGCTGAAATCCGTCACCTTTACCGTGGATTTCCACCGTCTTCTCAGTCTTCCAATATATTTTGTTGTATAACCGTTGCTCTTTGTTAATTCCGTACGCCACATATGTCATTCACATATTAGAGGCCTTCTTTATGCATAGTTTAGCTAGAGGTTCTCGACTAGTGTGTGGTCTTGATTATGCTCCGCCTGCCAGATATTCACGACAATGTTGATCACCTTCTTATCTCCAGTAGTGTGTTGAATGGTTGCTCTGCACCTATCGGGATTCCATATGTGAGGTCGAAGGTATGCGGGGAACATTCTATTATAGCTGTGGTCCCCTTCCCATTCAAGAATGACGAGCATGACGTCAACATCTTTGTCAATAGAACCGTCGGCGATGGCTTGTAGGTCTTGTGAAACCAAAATAGCGTTTGCGCCATCTAACTCAAGGGAGTCAAGTAGGAAGTTCTTGCCCTCCAGGATCGTGTTCCAAGCCTGGTGGGAATTCTTCTTCTTAGGCATCTTTTCGACTTGGCTTTCGCTTGGAAATAGGATCAAGGTATATCGAGCGTTAGGCAAGCTGTGACCTAAGAGCCTTTTTATGGTTGACAAGAACTTCGGTTGTAGGCTAAGTTGCGGGGCTTGTTGGTCACAAAAGCGATTAGTCTGTGGTTTTTGTCGGTAGTAATCAATGAGTTTGTGTGTTGCCCTGCACTGCTGTACATCATCACCGTTGTCAAGGTGCTTAAGAGTTTGGGAACACAGCCGTGGCCTACGACAGTCACTAACTACGTAGGGATATCAGCTTAGCAATACATAGTCCCACGCGAGGAGAGGTTTATATTACTTAATAATCATCTCTGCTTAATATGTCTGATTAAATGTATTGATTGTTCTTGTAAGCGGCTTAAAGGAAGATTTGACAATCTATGGATAACTTAGCAGTGGCGAGTAAAGCGACCAAGTCAACGACCACGACCTCTGCCTGACACAGGCCGCGTGCGCGAAATACCCGCAGGACAAGTTCTTTGGCGTACACTACGGCGACCCGAACGCGAAGACAATCTCCAATATGAACTTCAAGAAACAGGAGTGCTACGGCACCCTCGGATGGCCCGTCGTCCCCAAACCTTTCCTCGGCGGCGACGAGTTCGAAGAATCGTGCTTCGCCGCGGCCAGCGACCCCGCCGTCATCAATGCTTGCGGCATCTCGCCAGGAGTCCGAATCGGAGTAAGTCCCGGTGCACGGTGGGATTTCAATGACGGTAAGCTACTTCCTCCCGCAATCATCTGTGCAGCCTATGCTTCGCAGAGTGGTTCGTAGCTGAGACATCTACTTAGACTTTTTATGACATCTCCAAGGACAGAAGACGTCCAAGGTTGATTGATATCGGAGGTAGAGACAAAAAAGCCCGACTTTGGCCGTCTTCTTCTTCACATGGCGGGGCTGTTCACAGCAGTAAGGCGACGAGAGAGCCTGGACTGAAGTTGTATGCGTTTCGTCTGGCACGTCCACAGCTCAGAGCGCGGCGGCATCTCGGTCATCCCCAGCACAGTAGAGTCATCATGGCTGGCACGTCAGTCACCACGTCGCGCCGAGTGCCACTACGTCGGTGCTCAAGGCCTGCTCGCCAAACAGCCTGGAGACATCTCGAGGTCGGTGCGAGCACGCGCACGAGGCAGTCTGTGCAAGTCCCCCTCCGTCGTTACGCCGAAGGTGGCCGTGTACAGTAAGTAGTTGTTGCCAGTGCTTGAGATGACTGCTGGCGGTGCGGCCTGTCAGAGTCGCATTGGCGAGGATGGGTCACAAATGGGACAACGATGCGCAGGTGCATCCATCTTAAGTCTTGACCCGTGTGGCGGAAGGGAAGCCAGCCGATATTCCGACCCCCCGGATGCCGGTTTTTGCGCGACAAACGCAACTGAGCGCCGAGACCACGGCTCCTCCACCGGACGCGTCGTGAGCTCCAAGTAGAAGAGGGTCGATAACAAGGTAACAATAGAGAACATTTCCACTTTCAGTCCTGCTTTGCTTGATCTTGATCTCGTCGTTGGTTCATGCCCTATCGCAGGGCTTCGCGAACCCTCCTTCGCATGTCATCGGCTTGAGCTTCGACACACTCGGCTATTTGTTTCGCCATGCTCTCCTCGATGGATTGGCAAATGTCTTCCTTGAACGCGTCTCCCATGTTTTCCTTCCAATCCTTCAGCTCGTCACCCACGTCGGGCATTTGTTTTCCGAGCTCGTCGCATTTGTCCTCCAGCTCGGTTACGTCAATCGACAGATTGTCGATGGTGTCGTCAGTCCGGTCCAGACGCTTTTCCAACCTGGAACAGTCTTCTTCTAACTCATCCTGCCGCATCTTGAGCTCCCTATTCCACCTCTGCAATTCCTCGACGTTCTTTTGCAGTTGTTGGATTTGTTGGCGTTGCAGCTCGATTTGTTCGCGTTGTAGTTCAAGTATCTGGGCTATATCGCTCTTCTCCACCACCGCATCCACAAAAAGCGATCGCTGTATTTTGTCCAGCCGAGGGGCGCCTTTTGTGGTGGTCGCTGTCGAGCATCCAGCGGTAAATGAACGTTTTCTTTTGGTAGGCGTGCATGTAGCGCCATCTTTCCCTCCGCTGGGGAGGACGTCCTGGGATGCATCCAGCACATTGCAGCGCTGCTCGGTGTCGCCGTACCGCGGCGGGGCATGGTCGCTACCGGGACTTTTGGAAGGAGAGGGCGGGCTGTCTGACCTGATCCCCGGCGAATGCTTCCCACTCAGACATTCGTCATACGGCGGCGGCGACTCTTCTTGGAGACGCGGAATAGTCTCGAAGGGAAGGGTGCTACCGCACGAAGAAGCAGTGGCCGCAGCGGGAGAACTGCAGCGTTCCCTCGCGGGTGGAGAAGCATGACAAACGCCACGCGGTGCGTGTACCTTGCCGCCGACACCATTGTAGAGCCTCCTCACATCTCGCATGCCCCTGTACGACTTCCTCAGGTCGTCCGTCAGAGACGTGGACGGCGGAATGGCTGCTTTGTACTTGAAGAAGCTCTCCTTCTTCAAGATGTTGTGCTGAAAGTATAGTGAGAACCGCGAGGCGGCCGCAAGCGATTCCGCGAACTCGAACGCGGACTGGGCCATGTCGTCAGGGATCTGTTCTGGAGTGAAATCCGATGGTACAACAAGCTGGATAGCCTCGCCACTGCGCAGCCGGAACTGAAGGCGGGTGACGGAGCGCATGCCCAGTTGCTGATGGATATTTTCTGGGCAAGGGGGGTTCGCGGTATTGACATCGGCCTCGTTATAATCCGTTCGATCCAACGAGTCGAGAGAGTCGGCGGTAATTTGCAGGTAGACCGTGGTTTTGGCCGACGCGCCGTGGGCAAAGGAGGCAACGAGGCTGAAGAGGACCAATTTTTGCCGCGAGCATCGGACGCGGAGTTCGAACTGCGGAGAAGTGTCTTTGGGCAGTCGTTCTTCATCTTCACGCACAGCCACGACCCTGGGAGCAACAAAGTCTGGCTTATTGGACGGCATGTTATATTCGCCTCCGTTCAACCGTCCTTCTAGACTTGCACGTAGAGAACCTAGCGGACGGGAACCAGGAGGGGAGAGGGGGGGAGGGGTGGGGGTTGGAGTCAACACTTACCTCTATGATGGCGCTGTGCTTTTCGCCTTGTTACAGCAACTCCTTCGCACGGTTTTATCGTGGTCAAGACGCGTCCAGCGAGATCCCGACCCTACTCGAGGTGCATCGAGGGCTCTTGTGCGAGTAGTAGAATGACCGGGGCGACGGGTGACAGATCCGCTCTGGAACGGTTCCGACGGGTTCCCAGTCCTACTCGCACGACAAGTCGGTTCAGCATCGGGAGCAAGTGAACGATCGAGACCCCTTGGGCAGGTCTGTCCGACGAGAACGCGCGCGGAAGTCGAGGGCGAAACGGGAGGGATGTGGATGCGATCGAAGACGAACGTGAGGATGATGAGAAGTGGTGAATAGAGGATCACGTGACGCGGCAGAGTGTTATTCCGTGCTGGCACCCATGGCTGCAAGACACTTTCCCATGAGCTGCTTACATAATTGCCGACCCGCTGACAGGCCTTACGTCAGCGCCTGGCGCTTGGCGCTTAGCGGACGCACGCTGACTGGCATGTCACCAAGCTATGTCAAAATGGGATGGATATCTGCAGCAAACAAACACATATGACTGCTATGCCATGTTGCTTCTTTGACGATTACTACCGAGATTCCCTAGCCATTCGCTGTTAGCAGCACTCTCAAACGCACTGTACACAATTACCGCAGGCTCTGCTGACGTCAATAAGCACTGTTATTGGCGACGGTTGGCGATGCCTCCTACAAACTGGGATAGCCTTTAGGGTCTCACTTGTTGCTTCCTAAGACAAAGTAGAAGCATCATGCGGGAGGCCAAACTGACGATGCAGATTCAAACATAGTAGAGAGAAGACTTTTTGTAAGAACGTAAAAGAGTTACTATTGCCAGAGAGTCTGCATTTCTACTATAGCCCCTAAGTGCCTTTTAGCAATATCAGCCCCTTCTATTTTCATAGGCTCTTCGTAAGGACAAGGAAAGTAAAATACTTCATAAAACGTATTAAACTAGCCAGAAGCCATATAGTAAGCTTTACTAATTAAATAAGTGTCTAAAGGACAGGTAGAATAAATCTAGATTTCTACAGCTATAATATGCTAACTTTTAGGAAGCTTAAAGATAAGCAAGTTAAAAATAATACACGTTAGGCCTAGGGGTAGTACAACTAAGGTTCTATAGCCTAGGCTAGTAAGACATAGAAATAATATTTTTAAAGCTAGAGGATGCGATTTAGAGGGTCTAGACAATGTTTAACTGAAGCAACCTTCCTGTTCCAGGGATTAAATGCGGCCACTTGGATAGAGCCAGCGGCAGCGTGACTCATGCGACCGCGCTGAAGCCATTGAGAGATCTCACGAGATTAGTTGTTAACACAGGTGAGTATTCAGGAAACAAAACAAGTTACTTGCTTTTAAGGGAAAGTATAAGGGAAGAGTAATATTACTTATTTCTAGAGTAAATAGGTTAGTCCTATTACTCTAGAATACTAATATTATAATACTGTCAGACTGGACGCCTCCGACATTGATGACTCCTGTCTTAGTGGTAGAGTCATAGTGGCAAAACTCTCATCCACTTCCACCAAGTCCTCCAGTGTCGCCTCCTCTGGCAAATTCTTCGCCAGCTCCTCCTTGCTCAGCCGTGCCATCCGCGAGTTCCCGTTGCGGCCATACTGGCAAACGACCATCCATCTCGGAATAATCGTTGTAGTCTTGGTAAAGTCAGGGGCGAAACACAACGACGGAGGGCTGATGCTTCCGGTATCGTCTTCACACTCGACCGCGCTGCTCCACCCGGAACACGTAAGCTGGCCGGGGCCGCTATTGGACCCCTCATACCGGCATCCGGACTGGCCCGAGATGGTGACGCTGCGCCCGCCGGGGTATCCGGGCTTCTCAATGTTGGTACCTGACGACGGTGTGGAGGAGGCGTCCGGACTACAGACGCGAATGGGGGCGTTGACTCCTTGGGCGTACCAGAGCCAGAAATACCGCCATCCTTCGAAGTAAGTCAAAGCACCTACTTATGGCCCCCCTACCTATATAGCCCGCCTTTTCTCACTAAAAACAGCTAAAAACAGCTATCTATATCTACACTAATAAAAGATAAAAAGCTCTATAACTTCTATATAAAGTAGATAGTATATATAAGAAGCTATAAAAAAAGTTTTAACTAACTTCTTTTAGTAAATCTCTAGTAATAAGACTAAGTACCTAGCTATTAAGGTTTACTAGTATTTTACTAGTAAATCTTAACTTTTTAAAAGCTTAAATAACTTTATAACTTATAGGCTAAAAATAGTATACTAAGAATTTTTATACTATTTATATCTTTTATACTCTTATAATAAGGACTATAGAGCTAAATTATAAAAAACTAATATTATATTAATAATTTTAAGTTATAGTAGTTAAAATTTCTTAGTAAAATACTATTATACTATATTTATAGTTAAAAAAATACTTAAAAAATAAAGCTTTAGGTATTCTAGATTTTTAGTACTTAAGATAATTAAGTAATATTTTTACTTATTTTATTCTTCTTTATATTAGCTATATTTTTTACTATTAAACTTACTATAAGAGAACTTTATAATAGTATTTTAAAGCTATTTATTGAATAATTAAAAAGATTTTTAAATATATAGGCTAAGAAGTACTTATAGACTCTATATAGAAAAAACTAAAGTAATAGGTCTTGTAGTTACTAAGATATAGATAGCTGTTTTTGGCTGTTTTTAGTAGGAAAAGGCAGGCTATATAGGTGGGGGGGCCATAAGTGGGTGCTTTGACTTACATGTCGTCATCAACGCGGGCGTAGGCAATGTGCAAGACGCCCGTGGGCGTAGGGTTGCCCAATGGCTTTGTGGTGGTGGTGGTGGTGGGTGGTCGTGGTCTAGTCGTCGTCGGTGGCCCGGATGTTGTCCTCGGGGGGTTACTGTACGGCGGTTGATGAGTATAAGGATCGGGTTTGAGAGAAGACACGATGTCAAGAAGATAGAAGGAGAAAGTACTCACTGTCATCCTCGTCATAGAGCCCCAGATTCAACAAGTGTCGAAGCACTGCCTGGACGGCATCCCGCAGCTCTCGTCGCGAGTCTTCTGCGTCCTCGGGCTCGACTGGCCACTCGCGACCGGATGCAGGCGCCGGTGTGACGCCCGACGCCACCGTCGTCCCCGTGGTGTCGCAGCCGATGACGCGGCTGCAGCTGGTGGTGCAGGCCGGCGTCGGCGTCGCCTGGACGCAGTGCTCGCGACACGAGCTGAAAGTCGACGTGGCACAGCCATCGTCGTTGTTGCCCGGCCGGGGCTGGTTCGGGTTATTTGGGGCGGGAAGGTCTATCGAAAGCTTGTTAGTTACAAAGAGTCATCAAGTAAACGGAGGTGGTTGTAAGGTTGCGATTTAGCTACTCGCAAGAAACAAACAGAGGTCACGTACTGTCTCCCTAGACACCAGGCATGTTGGACGGGGGGCAGTGTAAAAGGCACGGCAAGTTGCAAAATATGCGGCATTTTGTACCACAACCAGACCGGCAGGTGGGTTTCGGAGGCCCCCTGATGTGAACGATGGGCGGGATAATAACAGCATCATCATCATCGTCGTCGTCGTCGTCGTCGTCGTCGTCGTCGTCGTCCTTCCAGTCGTCGTCGTCGATGTCGTCCTCTGGCCACGGCCAAGGCGGCGGCGTGATGGTTCTTGTGATGATTGGCTGCGACTCGCTTCCCGTCCAGCTCGTCAACGGGTGATCCGTCAGGGTAATCGGCGGCACGGGCACGCTGCTTGTGGGCGTGATGGTCGTCGAGGTGACGTTGACGACCTCGTTCCAAAAGTCGATTCTCGTCGTCGTGATGGCCGAGAACGTGATCGTTGTCGTCGTCTTGATCGTCACGTAGACCCGCGTCGTGCTGGTCGCCCCGTTGTCGCCGGTATAGCGCTCCGTCTCGAACCATCCGACCTCGAGGGTCGTCTCGACCCTGGGCAGCTTGATCGTTGTCGGCCGGTCCAGCTGCCACGGAGGGAGGACGTACATGCAAGGGTTGCTGCATTGGATCGTCCGAGTACTGGTGCTGCCGCCACCGCCGCCGCCGCCACCACCACCAGACGATGTCGACCAGATCGTCGGGTCAATGTAGACGACTGGGCCTTCTTCGCCATCCTCGTCATCGCCGCCGCCGCCGCCGTCTTCGCCAGAGCCTGAACCGTCTCGCAGTGCCAGGGGCAGCCAGGCAGCCACGTTGCTGGTGTAGCCGTTCCTCGTTGTGTCGTTGAACCACAACGGCTGTAGGTTTCCCTGCGGTGACACTATCTCGGCGTTGCCCTTCGTGAAGATGTTGTACAGCCACACCCTGCCGGCCCTCGCTGTCTCAATCAGCGACTGCTGGCACCGCTCCCTCGGGGCACACCCGAGCTCGAAGTCGTCAAAGAAGGAGTAGAACCCCAGCCCGTACGGGAAGATGTCTGTCGAGTTGACCACCCGCAGGGCCCATGCCTTGAGGCACAGCTTGTCGTCGCCGCAGTCTTGAAACTCTGGGTCTCCCTCCCACGCCCCGGCGGTGTACGGGTTGAGCGCGTTGGGGCTCGACTGGTAGTACGGCGTTTCCGTCTGGACGTGCCCCATGATGAGGTCTTTAGCCCTTTCAACCTGCCACTGATACAGCTGCGCGTGCTCGCTGCCGCATCCCCATATCCAAGTCGGACCCTGCGACTCGATCAGGACGCCGCGGCCAGCATAGACGGAGATCTCGACCATGCTGTTCTGCGGAATCCCGCCCTCGCCCACGTGCGCATTGGCGTTGGCGGGATCGTCAAGGTCGTGGTCCGCGACCCACACCCACACGTTGTCGAAATAGGCCGAGGACTGGGCAGCCAGGTGAAGCAGCTTTGCGGCAGCCATACATCCCCTGTCGACCCTCTCCGACCTTGCGGGGCAGTCGTCCAGGAGGAGGTCTGACCCGGCGTTCCCGCCCACTCGGAAATGGCTATCCCACATGGCCGCCGACCCCTGGCCCGACTCGTGGATGTTCCACTCCATGAGGATGCACCCCGCAGTGTTGCCTCTGACGGTGAAAAACATGTCGGATATCTCCATGCTTCCCCGGTCGCCGGGCTTGCCAACCCGAATCATGACCTTGGGATCCTTTTCGTCCCCGAAATACGATCCGGCACCCATGACGGTGCTCCAACTGGACCCGACGATCCTGGAGCCGGGAGGGATCTCAACGGTACCCCTGACGATGTAGACACCGGCGGGGAAGAAGATGATGGAGCCGACATTGTTCGCGAGAAGCCTGTTGATGGCGGCCGTCTGGTCTCCCGTCCCGTCGTTGAACACACCGAGATCCGTGGCCACGAGGGGCCTGGTCCCGGGGTACTGGGGCTTCTCGCGGTGAAAGTACTTGCCAGACGCGTCGAGGAGCGACCCCGGCTTGCTGGGCTTCGGGTCGATGAAGCCGGACCGACTGCCCGCAAAGCCGTTGGGGCGCACCTGGTAGCCCGAGGCCCAGAGGTCCAGGAACAGCGGGCTGGCGGACCCTTGAAGGAGCGTCTCCCCCCCGGACACGAGAACGACGCTCTACGCGAGTATACAGGCACGGAATGTGCCGAGAAACAGAATCCTTGTACAACTATTGGTCAGATTTCTTCGTCAGTCCACTTTTAGGCTTTGACTTTCTCAACGCGTTTCCTATACTGACATCAGCTTATATTGTGCACCGGCTCCCGTCCGTCTCTAGCCCTAGAAAGAGACCCTGACGCATTCCCTAAACTCTACCATTAGCAGTAATACAGTGTCAGCTAACCACCTAAGCAGACAGTTAAAGATGAAATATGTAGACAGTTAAAGATGAAATATGTAGAAGTAAAATTAATTTACTAACCTTATTTACCTCCTCAGTAACTCAGGTAGTACCTAAGGAAAGTAAGGGTATTCCTTTATAGTATATAAAATATTAAGAATAGCTCCTAGTCTTGTTTTTATCTGCGGTTAAGAGCAAGGGCTTGCGCCAAGGTGGAAGGGGACAAAAATCACAGCAGCACTCCCTTTGAATACTAGTATTTTTGTTTCCCCATCTAACCTTCCGCCTTGGCTTTGATGTTGTCTTGCTGAGCAGACAGTACATTTGCATGATACATAAGCGCACAGTTCCTCATCTGTAACAAGCGTGAAACCGCTTCATCTTCGACACTTTGCTGCGATGATTCGGATTGCTCACTTGCGACAAGTTCATATTTACAATATCATCCAAGAACACTCTTGTCAATTCCTGGTTCCAGTTTTAGATGCAGCTTTTCAAAAAGCTTGAGGGTCCCAACACCCGGCTTCATGCCGTGAAGTTTTGGCATAACTTGCGTACATCAGTACCTCTCCGTATTCAGTTGATTTCCAATCATAGCCCATGATATTGGGATTAAATAAGAGGTTCACGGTACTAAAAGTCTTGTGCAAACATCAGATCTTGGAAAACCAATTGTTCAAAAACCCGCGACTCGATGACTGCTCCAAACCTAGATTGATTGACTGATTTAGCGAAACGCAAGAAGATGCTGTGTTCGGGGCTGCTGCTCATACCCATGACATTTAACCGCTGCTCTTAGCTTTTCAGCCAGTTTATGGAGTCTTTGTACTTCGATTGCGCCGAATTGTGGTCTATTTCGAATGAGGTTCCAAGCTTGCGTCGGTGTGAGCTCTCCGTCGGAGCACAAATCGGTTGAAAGCTCCAGCAACCGTTGGAGCAAGCAAGACGGAGCATTTTCAAAGGAAGGAAGAACGGGCAAAGTTGAATGTTGTGGGTAATGACACGAGAATATCAGCTGCGCTGATGCGGTGAGAGCGTGGCCGGTAGGCTCGCTAGGATTGTTTGGATCGCCATGGAGATGTTCCAGACAAGGCCTTTCGATTCTATAATGCAAACATTAGCCGTTCAATCAATTTCCATGACTTCTCAAGGCCATGACTCACGCTAGAACGAATTCCATGCCGACCACGATCGGATCAAGGTCGCACATCCTCTTACAGAAGACGTTGGATTCAATCAGACCTTGATCGATATCAGGCCCCAGTCTCTTTGGAAGATGATTTTTCTGAGTAAATGAATGCGGGTCTGGGGTTGTCGATTTGTCCACGCTGGTAATGTTCGGGGTAGAAGATGCTGAACAAACTGTCGACGGTCCGTTTATTGGACTGGCAATAACTTTGCCACGCGCATGCCCCGGGCTGGACATGTCCGTATCTGTTGTCGGTGACAGATACGTAAAGTCCTGGACTGTTGCGTCTTTTGCGTTTCGGTATTTTGCTATAGTTTCGTCCTCGGCATTATTCTCCATAATACCGGGCGGTATTGCGACTCCACATTGAGCCAGCCACTCGGTGAGTGTTTCAACGGTGGCAGAAAGTTGGTCGCATCGAATTCCGAGCTTATTTTCACTTGCCCTGGCCTGAGCAAGCTCTTTTTCTAGACTTCTAGTATACCTGTCTCTGCGGTCACGGTATGTCCTGTTTGCAATTCAGCAAAGATTGGTCGGTTACAGAAACTTCTATAAACCCACCGTTGAGCATTCCTTAGCTGTTTGCGACGTCTATCAACTGGGTCCTCTTTTTCGCCTACAGCGGATAGGTCTTAGCGCAGCTCGAGGTTGGTAAAGTGATTGTTTGTTTGCTTCTGGCTTGTGACTTACCTGCAGGATTGAAAATTCGAAATATATTACGGCTCATTGTAGCCAGGTTTCTGCTGATGGTGCTGGTCTTTGCCCCGTCCCGTGCTTTCTCTTTTCTTCGCGAAAGTCTCTATACGAAAATAAGCAGGTTTGCCAGCTGGGAGTTGAAGATTGGTCGAAGCCGCGGACAGGGTGAAGTTTTAACATTCCTGTCGCGCAACGTGGCGATCATCGTTTCATTTGGCGCGATGAGCTGATGACATTATCAAAATATCCTCTTTTAGCTAGCTCAGACAGTGTAGTGGAGCATCTCCACACCTTTAAAGCCTGAAACCTGTCAGAAACTCCTCCACTACAACCCAAGCCCTGTCGGTGTACTCCGTAGGTTTCCGTAATACCCGCAGATACTCGCGAGATTGAGAAAGCGCTAATTAGAAGACTAACTGTAAGACGTAGTACGCTAGCTGAGTCCAGCTAGCGTACATCAGCCGCGCTCAACTCCAAATAGGAAGCGGTCAACTAGCCGACCCCACCCACCTTCTTGCCAGCCAGCCAGACATCCCTTCCAACCTATCCAACCCATCTAGATCCCTGTTTCTGCCAGCAGACTATACCCCTTACAGCGGCCGTCAAAGCGGCTGTCATACCCCTTGCCCATTAGCATTTTCTCAACCTCGCGAGTATCTACGGTAGTATTTTGGAACTTCAGCGCTCCACCGCCCCATAATTTAACGCCAGGAATCAATCATCCCAAAGCGGTAATTATGATTACACTGATCTACGAGACTTAACGCGCTAGTTGAAGATGCTTCATAGAATATCGAACTGTTACGCTATAGGAGACCTATATAATTACTCCAGATGAACCTGCTAAATTAATGAGAGTTGCTTTTCACATCCACTTCCTTCTTTCTCATTCAAGTAGCAGGCTGCTTCTTATAAATTGTGATTACTTTCTTCCTCATTTCATCGAATCCTTCCAATCGTTCATCTCTTCAGATTTTTCCACAACCTTATTTCTCTCTCCTTATTGTGTACAACAAGACAAGAATGCGTTTCTCCGTAGCGATTTTGATCTTTGCCTCATGGCCCAACGCCATCACAGCGACACCGGTCAAGTGCAAGAACGCCCAGAAAGTTGGCAAGGCAATTTACACAATCACCAATGACGCATCCAACGCTGTAGTCGCAGTACCAATTTCTCCTAACGGACTTTTGAGTGGAGGAACTTCAGTCAAGACTGGCGGTGCCGGTTCAAACTTCTTCGACGGCGCAAATAACGGGCCAGCGGCGCCGGATGCTCTTGCGTCTCAGTCGGCTCTAACTGTTGCAGGCAATGTAAGCACTCCGATTAGATCCATCCATATTAGACCTCTTGGACTAACCAACGCCCAAAACTCCAGAACCTGTTCGCTGTCAATGCAGGGTCCAACACTCTGACCATGTTTGCAATTGATAAGGCCGACCCGACCAAACTCACAATGGTGGGCAAACCTGTTGCAGTTCCGGCCGAGTTCCCCAACACGGTTGCTGCATCCAACAAGAACAGAATTGTCTGCGTCGGATCATCCGGTGCCGTGGCGGGCATTTCTTGTGCCAGTTTTTCTGGAGCTGGCATCAGTGCCATGGATGAGCTCCGCCCCATCGACTTGAAGCAGACCACTCCGCCAGCTGGGCCAACCAACACGATTTCCCAAGCATTCTTCTCCAACGATGAGAGAACTCTCTTTGCAACCGTTAAAGGAGACCCAACCAAGAACAATACTGGATTTCTCGCTTCCTACCAGGTTCAGGCTAATAAAGGTGCCAAATCTGTCAGCCAACAAGATGCGCGCTCGTCGCCCCAAGGTACTGCGGTTCTCTTCGGTTCGTCCACTATCCCTGGTAGCAAGGACTTGTTCGTCACAGATGCTTCGTTTGGCGCTGCCGTACTATCACTCGACGCCAAGAACAATGCTGCTGTCAAGGGAAAAGGAGCGGTAGACGGCCAGAAAGCGACTTGCTGGGCTACCGTTTCCCCAGCAACAAACACCGCGTTCGTTACAGACGTCGGGACAAATAGATTAGTTGAGATGTCTGTGAATGATGCAAGCATAAAGGGGGTTTTGGATCTTAGCAAGAACGGAGATCCTGGATTGACTGATCTGAAAGCTGCTGGGAGGTTTGTCTACGCACTAAGCCCTGGCAATGGCACGACAAATGCGGCCATCACCGTGGTTGATGCAGTTGAAAAAAAGCAGGTTCAGCATTTTGATCTCTCAAAGCTGGGAGCGGGAAAGAATACTCAAGGAATGGCTGTGATGCTATAGACAGCTACTTCAAGGCAAGGGCGGTGTGATAGAGCCAAGCTCCATTTTTCTAAAACGGCGAGACTTTGAATATGACTTTACTTCTATGAATTAGTTTATGCGTCCGTTTCCCACCCTGATACTGTAATAGTCATCCAGCTGGGCTTTGAGTGCCTTGTTTTCCTTCTCTAGAAGGGTCCGTTGGAATGCCTCCTCATCATATCCATTTTGTACCTTTCTAGATAGGTGACAAATAGTATAGGTATCTAACCTATCTTTGGCCAGCTCAGTTAACTGGTGTAGTTGATGCCGTAGATCGGCAGACCGACGAGGGGTTAACCATGGGACGATAGATAAGGCTTTATCCCACTGTTGGCTGCTTATTTGATCAGCTTGCTGGCTGGTCTGCTGGCTGGGTGATGCTGTAGATACCATAGAGTTGGATAGAGGGCGACGTATAGAGACTAGCCATAACCCAGCCCATTTCCAGCCACTTCTGATGTTCTTAGTTGCGATAGATGCTTCGTGGGCCTGGAAATAACAGTCTAGAAATGCCTTTTTTCCAGCAATAGTTGAATCACTTATCCAGTCATCAAGAGATCCAACTGCCTTACGATAGGCCAGCTTCAATGGGCCGAAGACAGCCACATCTAGAGGCTGAAGGACAGCAGACGAGTGCGGCGGTAGATATAATAATAGATATTATGGATAAAGCATTCCCACATAAAGGCATCGGTTAGATGGCTGTGATGTCTATCTAGAACTGGCAGTCTAGATGCCTCTGGTTTGCTAGGTATGGTCCTTGGGATAAAGACCTCCTTCAGCCACGCCAGGGCAGTCTCGTCGTTCGTCCAGCCGTTTTCTGATGCCTAAAACTGCCACTGGGCATATTGATAATGGTTGTTGTCTGGGAACCACTGGGCCTGTAGGGATTTTCCCTTATATATAACCAGGGGATCCAAGGAGGTCCTAGTTGCATTAATGCATTCGATTATGGTTAGCCATCGAAGGGATCCTGGCTGTTTCTTTTGTATCTGCCGCGATGCCGCAGAGCCCAGCACCAGCCTATTAACTCCCTTGCCCTCTATTATACCAGTCTTATCTATATTCCAGCGGTTAGAAGGATGGATATCCTTGACTGCTGGGTTATCCAGTCGCTGGAGGAATTGCTGGATAACCTCGGGTGAATGGGACCTCCATCGCTTGGCATCCATTGATCTAGATCGCTTGGTTCGGATAGATGGGTTTTGCCGCAGGAATTGCCCTATCTACTTCCTCCCTAGAGGTCGCTGCCTATCACCTATCATACGCTTTGCCAATCCTTTTACTTGTTGATGGGTAAGAGGGCTGCCAAGAGCTTCTTGGGTTAATATATAAGCAGCCAGTTTATCCTCCTGGGCCTGGTATAAATGCTGCATATGAATATAGGCAGTATTTTTGCTCTGCCTGCCGTGGAATCGATGTCGAAGGGTTGCGTATGGTATACCCCATATACGAGCAATAGTCCGGATGCTCTGCCCATTCAGCACATCTTGAAGGGCCCGTTGGAGCTTAAATTTGGTATATTATTTCATGATAGGTTGATCAAGATGTTCTAAAAAGATGGCGCTGTTTGTATGTAAATGGATAATGTTGTGATAGTTTGAAAAAGGTGGTGATGTTGATGGAAGGGGATGGATGCGGCATTTTCGGGTGGTTCGGATGTGGGGATGGTTCGGTTGAGGGGTCGGGTTGTTAAATAGCTAGAGTAATTTACTACATAGCTACTGTAACACTGCTACTAAACTATAGTAGTAAGGGAGCCTAAAGCTAACTAGATCCTTAGACAGGCATTAACGATTTTTGGAATCTTGGTGTCACTTGTAACAAAATTATCCCCAAACTTAGCTATATCAGATGCTAATAGCCCCTTGCGTGCCTTAGCTGCCTCGCTAAAGGCCTCCTTCTCAGACCTAACGCCGCTGCCAAAACCTCCAACAAGTAGACTTAAAATTGCAAAAGGCGCTGATGTGGGGTCTTGTACAATATCATAGGCAGTGAGGCTGGCAGACCCGGCCACATCAACGAGAGCGGCAATGCGGGAGATCATCGCGACCCCACCGAAGAGCGCTCCTCCAGCTTCGCCGATGAAGGGGATTATGACGAGGACAATGCTAAGGATCTCAAGGACTAATCTCTGCTTGTTCTCTTCCAAGATCTTGGCACCGATGGACTTGATGTTGTCCATGCTGCGAATAGCCTGCTGCAGCATGAAGATTGGCACACTTGCCGCTGCGACAATGTCACCGCCTTCTGCCTCATTGATATGCAGCGTCAAGTCAAGGTGCGCCACCATCAGTGTGTTGGCGAGATTAGTCATATTGGGCATAGCAGCCCGGATGACTTCCTTGGGGTTCGGAACCTTGATCTGTAAGTAGACACAAACATTAGCAATGCTGCAAGAAAGACGTTGGGGAATAACATTGGATTATTACCTTTTCTTTTTGGACCGAAATAGGTGCATTCGTCTTCTGATGTTCCAGTTTCAGACAAGGTCGGTTGCCTGCGCCCGGTCTATCGGAGCCTACATCGCGGCATGCCCAGCCGAGATCAATGGTGCCGAAAGTGATCCAGTCTCTCTCGATACCCAACTTCTCCAACACGGCAGCATAGAATCCATCGGCGTCGCGGAGCGAGTAATCAATGGTCCATTCCGCGTCCGCAAACTTGTTTAGGCCGAGGAACTGGCAGCCCATCTTATCATACTTGTGGCCGGAGAGCGTGAGTACACAGTCAAAGTACTGGTTTCCCTCGCCAGTATCGACCGCCATGAAAGACTCGAGCTGCTGCCCGACGCTATCCTTGACCCTTGTCTCGTAGGCGGAATAGAGATTGTCATATCCTTTTGCAGATGCGGCGAACTCGTCGTTAAAGTTCACAAGGGCTTCAAAGAGAATCTCTAGAGCCCACTGGTCCCAGCAGACAGCAGGCACGCTGTTGCTATCGATTCCCTTGATTAGATCGTCAAGGTTCCGTGGTGCTTTAGATGGGTCGCAGTTGACGTTGCCTGGGTTGGTATTATCATAGTACTCCTCTGTGACAGGATCGTAGTAAGGTCCGAAGCCATTCTCCATGGGATCCGTGTTTTCGTAGCAGGTCTGGGCAGGACAGAAAACCCGAGTACAAGCGTAGTTGCACAGGCCGTAGTCATTGATACCCTTGAGAGTGCCGGCGCTAGACGTGGTGTTGGGTTCCAATAGGTTGAGGAAGCCGGTTGCCAGGCAGCGGCACACGCCGATAGGACAGAAGCCGTGAGCACAGGTGAACTGGCAAAGGTCGTCGAATGACGGGTCAAAAGATTTGCCCTCTGTGCAGTATGGTGGGTCAAACAGCGACTCAGGCCAGATTGGCAGCGCGACTTCGGTAGTAGTGCAGTAGTCCTGTGGGCAGAAGCCGTAGTTGCACGCAAAAGAACACAGCCCGCTGAAGCTCGCATCTAGCGTGGCAACTGGATACCCCTTTATATCCATGGCTTTCGGCCTGGTAGGCGTCTTCCCGAATTCAGTGCACACGCAAGCTCCCGGCGGGCAGTAATCGAGAGAACATGTAAACTCGCAGAGGGCTGCAACCTTTGGCATACCGGTGCCGTTGACGCAAGCCAGCTTCGAATAGTTATCCGTCTCGGAAGGCAGGGTCTATCGCGCTCATGACAAAGGCGTTAAAATTGCTGAACCCGTTCCAGCGAGAGCAGTCATACGAGATGGGTTCTCCGGTTAGCGTCAAAAGTAGATCTCCAGGCCTTGTTATCTCGACCGTCACCAGGCCTTCTTTGCTACCTGTAGAGCACTCGCTAGTTATAAAGAAGGTATATACTATATTAATACCTATAATTATACTATAGACTTCTAATATAAGAATACTTTATATTACTTATTTAGGTTTAGTTAATAAAAAATAGAGAATATTACTATAAAAAGTAAACTTACTTTATTTATTATTAACTTTTTATTACTAAAAAAGATAATAAATCTTAACTATAAAGTTAAGTTATAATTATTAGTAAAAGATTTATTAATAAATATAAAAAGCTTTATAGTAAGTAAGTTAAAAGAAATAAAGGTAAAGCTATAGTTAAGTAAATTTACTTACTATTAGATTCTTTAGTTAAGTTACTAAATAGCTTTACTATTAGGCTTCTTATACTAGACTATAGTAAATAAGTTAAAGTATACTTTAGGCTAGTAAATAAAAGTAATATATATACCTTAAGTATACTACTAGATATAGTCTTACTAGGCTATAGGTAATTTCTTATTAATAGGTCTTAACTTTATACTTTAGCCTTTTTAGTAAAGTATAATAAAAGTGTTTTTAGCTAAAGTTAGTAAAATAATTCCTTTATTAAATACTAAAGGTTTATTCTTTAAAAGTAAAATTTTCTCTTTTATAAAGAGCTTTACTTTAGTAAGCTTATTATCCTTATAGTTAAAGAAATTAATACTAGTTAGGCTAATAATATTATTTATTTATATTTTAATTATTATAAAGTTAAGGTTTTTTATAAATAAAAGAAGTAAGTATAAGTTATATAAAGTAATAACTATATTAAGTTTTCTATAGTAGTAGTAGTTATATATTACTTACTAATATATACTTACTTTAGTAAAGCTATATAGTAGCTTTACTACCTTTATAATAGTACTTTAAAGGTAATAATTATAAATCTAAAGGGAAAGTTATATATAAATAGTATAGTTAAGTTATAAAGTTAACTATATATAGGCCTATATTATATCTTATAGCTATATTACTTTACTATTAATAATAAAAGAAAAAGTAAATATAAAAATTATATACTAGCTAGCTTTCTAAATTATAAGTAACTAAACTAGTAAGGTTTTTTTACTATTATTACTATAACTTTATTTTATAAGTTATAATCTCTTATATAGCTTATTATTTTTACCTTTAACTTTATTAATAAAGTAAAATTTAAAGATATAGCGTTAGTAAATAAAAGGATTATATATAATAATCTTAAATATACTATAGTTAATAAGGCCTTAGATTTTACTTTTACTTAATTATTTAAAGGGTTTACTAGGTATAGTAATA
The DNA here is from genome assembly GCF_030913465.1 of Colletotrichum navitas. Taxonomy (NCBI): domain Eukaryota; kingdom Fungi; phylum Ascomycota; class Sordariomycetes; order Glomerellales; family Glomerellaceae; genus Colletotrichum; species Colletotrichum navitas. Next base: position 21,118 of record NW_026850815.1, read on the forward strand.
ATACTTTAGTTATATAGTTATTATATAAGTACTAGGTTAGCTTTTTCTTTAGCTAAAAAGAAGATACTAAAGTGTATTTATTTATTTTCTATAGTAGTATATTAACTAAGGTCTTATATAGTTACCTATAGGTATATTATAAAGGAGAAAAAGCTACTATTTAGATAGGTTTTCTAGTTCTTATAGTAATAATAATAGTATTCTCTATATATTTACTAGTATAGTTAGTATTTATAGGTTAGTTAAGTTAAGGATTTATATTAGTAGGCTTATTTATTTTTTCTTAGTATAGTAAGGTTTAACTAAGATAAAATAAAAGTTATATAGGCTATTAATATTAATAGTATAATCTTTACTATTAATAAATAGTAAGTAGTATAGGCTAAACTATTTACTTTTCTTATATTATACTTATACTTTACTACTTAATAGTAGGTCCTTAATAGTAGAGGTATCTAGGCTATTATATACTTTAAGTACTTTATAAAGTTAGTATATTATATAATATTTATAAAGGTTATTAGTAGCCTTTTAGATAGTAGTTACTTATTAGATAATATTAGGTAATAAGGTAAAGTTAGTAGTTATATAAAGGTAAGTACTAAATACTAAGAGGGTTAGTATAAGGCTATTAGGGCTATAGTAATATTAACTACTTTAACTATACTCTAAAGGATAAATTATAGTTAGTAATTAAGTACTGTTTATATATAATTTTATAGGCTTATTAAAGTACTATATAGTATTATTTAACCTTTCTAATACTATAGTATATCTTAATAAGGATAATCTTAACTTTAATACCTATTATATAGGCTTTATATAAAAATTTAGTTATAGTAAAGTTTTTATTTACGTTAGTAATAATCTAGTCTAGAGGTCCTTAGTAGACGTTAATTTAGTAGTAATAAAGTACCTCTTATATAGTCTTTATAGAGATATTATAAAGAAAGTATACTATATTAAAAGTAGTTATAGTATTAATAATATAAAGGACTAGTTAGTTACTTTAAGGTATATAATATTAATAATAACCTTATAGTTAAAAAATAGTTATTATATAAGGTAAATTTAAATTATAAAAGTACTTTTTATAAAGCTAGTAGTAATAGTAGTATTTAGTTAAGTACTTAATAGCCTTAACTTAACCTTATAGTTAGCCTTATAAAGAACCTTATAAAGATAATAGACTAATAAGTGCCTAAATTATTAGTAAAGTTATTATAACTTTATATTAGTTAAGTAATAACTACTAAGGCTATATTTAGGTAGCTAAAAAGTATCTATAGATACTTTATTTTTATATAACTAGTACTATAATATTACTTATTAAAAGTATTTATAAGGTTATTAAAGTAAATAAATAGTTAATCTATATTTACTAAGTAAAGTAAGAAAAGTATATTTATAAGTATTATATAAAAGTAATAAGCCTAAATAGTATACTAGCTATAATAGTACTCTTTAAGTAAATAGTTTATACTACTAAACTAGATCTTTACTTAGCTAGTAGTAGCTATATTAATAGTTACTAATAGTTAGATTTATTATAATATAGTTACTTATAAGTAACTAGTAGTAAAAAGGTTACTATACTTATGTCTAGTAAAATACCTTAAAAGATACTTAATAAGTAATAATCTAGTATAAAAGAGGTAACTAGATCTAATAATACTATATTAAGATTATCCTTTATTAACTAGTAATAGACTACTTAGTTAGCTAAGTTAAAGGTAAGCTTATTACTACTTAAGGTAGTACTAGTAAAGAATATTATAAAAGTATAAAAGGTATTACTTTTAGTTTATTTTTACTACTTTAAGAGTATAGTTACCTTATAGGTAGTAACTAAAGTCCTTATTATTATCTTTATTACCTTCTTCTTCTTATAGATAACTACCTTTATAGCTAGTAAAAAAGGTTTAATATATAGTTAGTAAAAAGTCTTTTACCTAGTAGTTATTTTTAAATTATTAATATATATTATATTATTTATTAGTAAAGTATTTTATTAACTAATAACTAGGCTTATAGTAAATATAATACTTCTTAGTATTATAGTTACTATTATTATTACTATAATAGTTATTACTACTATAGTTATTACTAAACTACTAGTTATACCTTTAGCTATAGTAGGTATAGTTAACTTAGTATTAATTATTAAAGTCTACTTAGTACTAACTAACTGTTGTAATATTAACTATTATAGATAAATATTAGAGTTATTAGGTTAACCCTAATGACTTATTGCTAGTAAATCCTTAGATATTTAGCTATAGATTCTCTAAGGATTTATAGGCAATAAGTTAGTTATTTAACTAACTAACCTATAATAATTATCCTTCTTTTCTTTATATATAATAGAGAACTATAGTTACCCTTATTATTTATTAATTACTACTAATATATATAGTTAACTATATTTACTTATCTTTTAGTGTAACTAATACTAATTAGTAGTTAACTTTACTATTAACTATAAAGGTTAACTTTACTGTCTAAACTATAGATTAGTAAGGTCTATAAGAAGAGGTAATTATTACTAGTTAATTATTTATACGCCTAGAGTAGGCAAGTACTAAAAAATACCTCTATAAATACCTTTACTATAATAGTTTATACTAATTACCTATTATAATAGGTTAATTAATAGATCTATAACTAGTCCTTTTAACTAGTAGAAACCTTATTAATTTATGTCTATTATATAAGCTTTATTACCTTTAGAGAAGCACTTTTAACTATAAAAAACCCTTTACTTTATATACCTATAGCTAACTAGTAATTATTTACTATATCCTATTTATTATAAGCTCTTTAGCTTACTAACTTCTTTTTTTTATATATATACTTCTTTTACTAACTAATAGCGTTAATAAGTTACTAATATAATAGCCTATTATTTCTTCTCTTTTTACTAACTAATAGTGTTAATAAGTAGCTAATATAATAGCTTATTGTTTTTCCTTAAGTTATTTACTTACAAGAGTGTATTTTTCCTTAGTTGTCTATACTACTAGTAGTAATCCCTCTAATAAATATATACGCCTTTTAGTCTACTAGAAGAAACACCTATATTTAAGAGGTTATTAGGCTAATAAAGGATAATAGTAAATAATACTACGCCTATAAGTAGAAGACCTAAGCTAATATAAGTAAATAAAATAAGCTTATAAGTAAGTAAGGCCTATAGGTTACTACGCCTTTACTTATAAAGTAATAAAAAAAAGAGCTTTATAATAAATATAATATACTACCTAATATAGTAGAGAAAATAGTAGTAATAAATAATATTATTACTATATATTTTACCTTTATATAGTCTATTCTTCTATACTAATAGGGGAAAGATTATATTATAAGGTTATTAACTAACCTTATAAAGAAGTAATAGTCTTTTACGCTTAATACTATTATTATATTTTACTTTAGTAAATCTAAGTATAATAACTACCTTAGTAGTAAATTACTTTACTATATATAAGAAGACCTTACTAACTAGCTTATTAGTAACTTTAAGACTATTAACCTAAAAGTCTTAATAGGTCTATATAACTTCTTTATTAACTATAAAGTATAGGTTAACTATAGTAAATACCTATTAATTACTTAATATATATTTAATACCTTTTAACAAGAGAAAGACACTTACTAGACTAATAAGATAATTACTATTATTAAAAGATTATTATATAACTTTAAACTATACCTTAAAGACCTTAACTTTATTAAGAATATTTAAGGTTATAATATAATCCTATATACTAAAAAACTAGCTAAAGTATACCTATTACTAGTAATTACTTATTAGACCTTTTATAATAACTTAACCTTTACTTTACTACTGCCTTTATT